>NC_135965.1:1770081-1777581 GCF_053455715.1 Rhinoraja longicauda | reverse complement strand
ACTATCTAAAGTTGGAGAAGTCAATGTTCATACCTGCAATCTGCCCAGGCGAAATATGAGGTGCTGTTCCTCCAATTTCCGGTGGGCCTCACTATGGCACTGGAGGCACTATATATATGTGTGTGTGTGCTTGTGTGTGCGTGTATATATGTGTGTATATATGTATAAATGTGCATGTTTGTGTGTGTGTGTATGTTAGTAAGTTTGCAGAGACACACAAAAAGTGTCGTTTCTGTCTGAGGCATGACTTAGATCCATTACAGATGTGTGGAGAAATGGCAAATGGAGTTTAAGCAAGTGTGGGGTGTTTCATTTTGAAAGGACAAATATATACGGGGAAGGTACATGGCACTGCTTTACAGAGGGATCTTGGGCCCCACGTCCGTAGCTGGGTGAATGTACCAGTAGGTCGAGTGGTGAAGGAGACGTATGGTATGCTTGCTTCCATCGGTCAGGGCAAGAGTCAGGAAGTCACGTTGCAGCTTTATGAAACGTTGGACAGGTCCCATTTGGTGTATCGTGAGCAGTTCTGATCGCCTCATCATGAGGAGAATGTGGCTGCTTTGGAGAAAGTGCAGAGGTGGTTTACCAGGATCCACCCTGGATTACAGGGGATTATCTACAAGGGGAGGTTGGACAAATTCAGATTGTTTTCTCTGGTGCGTCAGAGACTGAGAGAGAGAGATCTGATAGAGATTTATAAACCCATAAGAGGTATAAATAGGGCAGACAGACAGAATCTTCACCCAGGCTGGAAATATCAATGACATAGCTTTAAGTTCACCATTCAAGATTCAAGATTCAATTTATTGTCACAGGTACCAATTAAGGTACAGTGAAATTTGAGTTACCATACAGCCATACTAAGTGAAAAGCAACAAGACACACAGCCACATAAAGTAACATTTAACATAAACATCCACCACAGCGGATTCCACATTCCTCACTGTGATGGAAGGTAATAAAGTTCAATCATCCTCCTCTTTGTTCACCCGCGGTCGGGGCTGTTGAACCGTCCGCGGTCGCCGCTGCCGACTGTCCGAGGCCCTCGCGTCGGGATGATCGAAACTCCCCGCGACGGGACGGTTGAAACTCCGCGGCATGGAGCTCCCGAGTTGGCCTCTTCTTACCAGAGGCCGCGGGCTTCACGGTGTTAAAGTCCACAGGCCCCGCGGTTGGAGCTCTCCACAGTCGATCCTCGGCAAAGGATCGCAGCTCCACGATGTTAAAGTCCACGCCGCACCCGCAGGCTGAAGCGCCGGGCCGGTCTCCAGGAAAGGCCGCCAACTCCTCGATGTTAGGCCGCAGTGGGGACGGAGATACGATACGGAGAAACATCACATCTCTGTTGAGGTAAGAGATTGAAAGAAAGTTTCCCCCAATTCCCCCCTCCCCCACATAAAACAAACCAAGAAACACTAAAACATACTTTAACACATACTTAAAATAATTATAAACAGTAGAAAGGACAGACAGACTGTTGGCAAGGAACCACCCAGAGGGGGAAAGTTTAAAGATGGTGTATGAGACAAGTGTTTTCTATGCAGGGCCTCAAATGCACTATCAGGGTGGGGGTGGAAGCAGAAATGATAGTGGCGTTTAAGAGGCTTTTAGGTAGGCACATAACAATATTCAGAGAATGTAGAGATTTGGATCACTTGCAGGCAGAAGGGATGTTTAATTCGGCATGATATTTGGCACACATCACGGGTGGAAGGGTCTGTTGCTGTGCCTTACTGTTCTATGAGCTGCGTTCCAGCGTTTCTGTTTCTGTTTTAGATTCTGTTGGTTTATTTGCTTTCCACTCCAGAACTGTCTTGGGTGAGTGCTCACTGCTGGAGAGGTAGTCTTCCAGATGAACGGTGAAAGCAGTGCCAGGTCTTTGGTCTCAAGTGAACATGAGAGATGCCGTGGCTATAAGTCAATGGTTGGGGAATGGGGTTGGGATCCATCCGCGCTGTCCTGGGCAATTGTCATTTCTCTCTCAAGAATCCCATGGGAAATTATCCCTGTGGTTATTACAGTGCTACTTGTGGGAGCTTCCTGTGCAGAAATTAGCTCCTCCATGTCCCACACTGGTGGTGGCTACACATCAAGTGCAGGTCATTGGCTGTCATGTGCTTGGGCATATTATATAAATGTAAATCTTTTGCTTAAAGATAATGCCCCTGTAAAGAGGAAGCTTCATAAAAGCAAGGCTCATGTCTTCACTGTATCTCAGTGGCCTGGAGCATTAAGACGTGTTTCAGACCACTTGAAGACCCATGTTGGCCAATCTCTCCATCCATCGGCGGTCACTGGAAGCGAGTGTGACTGTCCTCTCCATAGGTATCGGGACGTCTGTGCGTGACTTTGTTTAACGTGGGGAGACTGGTGCACAGACAGTCACCACACGGTCCTTGACAGATGTGGGTCAGGATCCAGTGGCATGGAGTCCAAGACGACCGGGGACCCTTTTCTGCCGCAGCCTTCATCCATCTGCCTTCCCAGCCGTTGTGACACTACACTAAAGTCAGCCATCATCCTCCGCCTGTTCCACCGTTGAGGTCTTGGTTGGATTGCTCTTTGTCAGGGACCTCCCCCTCGACCTTACCGCCATGGGTGACCCTACCAGGAGCGTAGCTCCAGACAGCATCTCTCTCAGGATCTCAGGACCACACAAGCTTCTCCACCAATCCCTCCATCCACTGTACAACTTCATCACTTTGTTCATTTGGTGGTAGGCTGTGATTTTTGAGACTCCAAATGAAATAAAAATATGCAGAAATAACCCTGAAATGGCTGTTTAAGCAAGTGCACAAAATCAAGTGGTCAGCGTTTATTTCACACATTGCCTGGTGAATTGGTATCTTAGAAACAATGGACACATCGCTTCTATGGAAGGAGTTAATGCAATCTCATGGTTTGCACTATGTAATGGTGCTGAATTCGGTCCTATTTAAATATATTGCGGGTGGAATAACTATCCCCTTATTCTGCCTTTCTATATTAGATACAATCTCAGACGATCTGTACATTGTGACCTTCAGTGAAGCACTAAGATTGGAACCTTCTCTGTGGATCGTCACCTTGTGGTGGTGGAGAAGCTTGTGTGGTCCTGAGATCCTGAGAGCGATGCCGTCTGGAGCTACGCTCCTGGTAGGGTCACCCATGGCGGTAAGGTCGAGGGGGAGGTCCCTGACAAAGAGCAATCCAACCAAGACCTCAACGGTGGAACAGGCGGAGGGAGGATGACGGCTGACTTTAGTGGAGCGCCACAATGGCTGGGAAGGTGGATGGATGAAGGCTGCAGCAGAAAAGGGTCCCCGGTCGTCTTGGACTCCACGCCACTGGATCCTGACCCAGATCTGTCAAGGACCGTGTGGTGGCTGTCTGTGCACCAGTCTCCCCACGTTAAACAAAGTCACGCACAGGCGTCCGACCGTAAGGAGAGGACAATAGACAATGGACAATAGGTGCAGGAGGAGGCCATTCGGCCCTTCGAGCCAGCACCGCCATTCAATGTGATCATGGCTGATCATTCTCAATCAGTACCCCGTTCCTGCCTTCTCCCCATACCCCCTGACTCCGCTATCCTTAAGAGCTCTAACTAGCTCTCTCTTGAATGCATTCAGAGAATTGGCCTCCACTGCCTTCTGAGGCAGAGAATTCCACAGATTCACAACTATTTGACTGAAAAAGTTTTTCCTCGTCTCAGTTCTAAATGGCCTACCCCTTATTCTTAAACTGTGGCCCCTTGTTCTGGACTCCCCCAACATTGGGAACATGTTTCCTGCCTCTAAGGTGTCCAACCCCTTAATAATCTTATACGTTTCGATAAGATCTCCTCTCATCCTTCTAAATTCCAGCGTATCCTCTCATCCTTCTAAATTCCAGTGTACTCAAATTCCAGTCACACTCGCTTCCAGTGACCGCCGATGAAGATTGGAACACAGTTCTTTTGTGTGTGTTCCAATAACGAAACACCTGAGCCAGACAAACCTGCAGCATGTGGTACAGCAAACTAGCACAATACAAAATAAAAGGTGAGATATCACACACCGAGGAATGCTGCTACATCACCTGCCCACGTGGCAGGGTGAAATCCACACTGGTTTACTGCAAACAGGAGGATGCAAAACGAAAACAAAGCAGAGAAAGTTGGCAAAAGAGTGCACAGGAAGGAACTGCAGATTCAAGTTTACACCGAAGATAGACTCACAATCTCAAGACCACTCCAAAGACTGGGCGAAAGATTTGTGTTGGCATATGCGAAGCTATCTTTGCGGAGGTGAAACATAGAAACATAGAAAATAGGTGCAGGAGGAGGCCATTCAGCCCTTCAAGCCAGCATTGCCAGTCACTGTGATCATGGCTGATCATCCAAAATCAGTACCCCATCCCTGCTTTCTCCCCATATCCCTTAATTTACGAGGATGTTGCCAGGACTAGAGGTGTAGGAAAATAACTGAAGATGCTGGTACAAATCGAAGGTATCACAAAATGCTGGAGTAACTCAGCAGGTCAGTCTGAAGAAGGGTCTGAATCAGTTTGAAGAAGGGTCTCGACCTGAAGCGTCACCCATTCCTTCTCTCCTAGATGCTGCCTGACCCGCTGAGTTACTCCAGCATTTTGTGATACCCTGCCAGGACTAGAGGGCATGAGCTATAGGAAGAGGTTGAGTAGCTGGGACTCTATTCCTTGGAGCGCAGGAGGATGAGGGGTGATCTTGTAGAGGTGTATAAAATCATGAGAGAAATAGATTGGGTAGACGCACAGAGTCTTTTGCCCAGAGTAGGGGAATCGAGGACATAGGTTCAAGGTGAAGGGGAAAAGATTTAATAGGAATATGAGGGATAGCATTTTCATACAAAGGATGGTGGGTGTATGGAACAAGCTGCCGGAGGAGGTAGTTGAGGCTGGGACTATCCCATAGTTTAAGAAACAGTTGGACAGGTACATGGATAGGACAGGTTTGGAGGGGTATGGGCCAAGCTCAGGCAAGTGGGACTAGTGTAGCTGGGACATTGTTGGCCGGTGTGGGCAAGTTGGGCCAAAGGAACTGTTTCCACACTGTATCACTCTGTGACTCTATGAAGGGCCTGTTTCCACACTGTATCACTCTGTGAAGGGCCTGTTTCCACACTGTATCACTCTGTGACTCTATGAAGGGCCTGTTTCCACACTGTATCACTCTGTGAAGGGCCTGTTTCCACACTGTATCACTCTATGAAGGGCCTGTTTCCACACTGTATCACTCTGTGACTCTATGAAGGGCCTGTTTCCACACTGTATCACTCTGTGAAGGGCCTGTTTCCACACTGTATCACTCTGTGACTCTATGAAGGGCCTGTTTCCACACTGTATCACTCTGTGAGGGGCCTGTTTCCACACTGTATCACTCTATGAAGGGCCTGTTTCCACACTGTATCACTCTATGACTCTATGAAGGGCCTCCGGTTTCCTTCCACTCTCCCAGCATGTACAGGTTTGTAGGAGGGGTTTGGAGGGTTATGGACCAAGCGCATGCAGGTGGGACAAGTGTAGCTGGGACATGTTGGCTGGGGTGAGCAGGTTGGGCCGAGGGGCCTGTTTCCACACTGCATCACTCTATGACTATGATTCCATTAGCCCTAAGAGCTAAATCTAACTCTCCCTTGAAAACATCCAGTGAATTGGCCTCCACTGCCTTCTGTGGCAGAGAACTACATAGATTCACAACTCTCTGGGTGAGAACTTTTTTCCTCGTCTCAGTCCTAAATGGCCTACCCCTTATTCTTAAAATGTGACCCCTGGTTCTGGACTCCCCCAACATCGGGAACATTTTTTCTGCAAAGTGTTTTCCTGCACGTCGTCCTGAAAGTGGCCATGTTGCCCAGGATGGGCCCCATTCCCCCCATATATCTTAGGAAATGGAGGAGTGAGGCAAAGCAAAAATCCAATTTCAGTTCCTCCCCGCAAAGATCCAACTGGTCTTGTTTCAAACTCCAACGTCAATAAAGTGGAGTAGCTTGTTTTTGCAGTTCAGTGTTAGACAAAGGGCCTGTGCTGACATATTTCTTCATACACCACCATAGGATTATAGTAAAATAGATTAATTCTATAATTGACTTCTTTAAATTCAGGGCCAGTTTAGTTTAGTTTAGTTTTGTGATACAGCGCGGAAACAAGTCCACCGAGTCCGCGTGCGTGCACGCCGACCATTGGTCGCCCTGCACACTAGCACTATCCTACACACACTAATAGGGTTGCCAACTGTCCCGTATTAGCCGGGACATCCCGTATATTGGGTTAAATTGGTTTGTCCCGTATGGAACTGCCCTTGTCCTGTATTAGGCCCAGGGGGCGCTGTAGGCCTGGACACTGTAGGCCCCGACACTGTAGGCCCAGGGGCCGCTGTAGGTCCGGACACTGTAGGCCCGGAGGGCCAGGTGCCACCTAACGGAGGTTGCATAGCAACCCGCCTCCCGGCCCGGGCAGCCTCCGTTGGTGGAGCGGGAGCACGTGGCCGCTGGCTGGGTGAGGTCACGCAGGGGGGGGGGGGGGGGGGGGGCGGTGACATCACCTTTTGTCCCGTATTTGGGAGTGAGACAGTTGGCAACCCTACACACTAGGGACAATTTACACTTTACCAAAGCCAATTAACCTGTATGTGTTTGGAGTGTGGGAGGAAACCAGAGCACCCGGAGAAAACCCACTCGGTCACGGGGAGAACGTACAAACTCCGTACAGACAGCACCCGTGGTCAGGATGTAAAATGGGGTAAGGCAGCAACTCTACTGCTGTGCCCTTAAAACTGCACCATTATTGCACACAGAAAAAACATTGCACTTTCTTCTGGCTAAGTGTAGTTTATTGCCACGTGTGCTGAGGTACAGTGAACAGCTTTTGCTGCGTGCTAACCAGTCAGCAGGAAGCCAACACATGATTACACAGTGTACAGGTACATGATGAAGGGTCGCACGTGAATAGCGGTGAACAACCACACTCACAAATGATGACGGCAATTTGCTCAGTGTTAAACATAGAAACATAGAAACATAGGTGCAGGAGTAGGCCATTCAGCCCTTCG
The DNA here is from genome assembly GCF_053455715.1 of Rhinoraja longicauda. Lineage (NCBI taxonomy): Eukaryota > Metazoa > Chordata > Chondrichthyes > Rajiformes > Arhynchobatidae > Rhinoraja > Rhinoraja longicauda. Next base: position 1,770,530 of record NC_135965.1, on the reverse strand, counting down.
AGCCTGCACCGCCATTCAATATGATCATGGCTGATCATCCAGCTCAGTAACCTGTACCTGCCTTCTCTCCATACCCCCTGATCCCTTTAACCACAAGGGCCACATCTAACTCCCTCTTAAATATAGCCAATGAACTGGCCTCAACTACCTTCTGTGGCAGAGAATTCCACAGATTCACCACTCTCTGAGTGAAAAAAAATGTTCTCATCTCGGTCCTAAAAGACTTCCCCCTTATCCTTAAACTGTGACCCCTTGTTCTGGACTTCCCCAACATCGGGAACAATCTTCCTGCATCTAGCCTGTCCAACCCTTTAAGAATTTTGTGAGTTTCTATAAGATCCCCCTCAATCTTCTAAATTCCAGCGAGTACAAGCCGAGTCTATCCAGTCTTTCTTCATATGAAAGTCCTGCCACCCCAGGGATCAATCTGGTGAACCTTCTCTGTACTC
>NC_135965.1:1692581-1760081 GCF_053455715.1 Rhinoraja longicauda | reverse complement strand
TCTTGTTGATGTGGGATCTATTTAGAGGAACAATCTGAGATTTGAGTAATGTGTAGGAAGGAACTACAGATGCTGTTTTACACCGAAGATAGACACACAATGTTGGAGTAACTCAGCGGGACAGGCAGCATCTCTGGGGAGAAGGAATGGGTGACGTTTCGGGTCGAGACCCTTGGGTTTCGAAACATCACCCATTCCTTCTGTCCAGGTAAACACAAAATGCTGGAGTAACTCAGCGGATCAGGCAACAACTCTGGAGAAAAGGAATAGGTGACGTTTCGGGATGAGACCCTTCTTCAGACTCGACCCGAAACATCATCCATTCCTTCCCTCCCGAGATGCTGCCTGACCCGCTGAGTTACTCCAGCATTTTGTGTCTACCTTCGATTGAAACCAGCATCTGCAGTTTTTTCCTTCCCTCCCGAGATGCTGCCTGACCCGCTGCGTTACTCCAGCATTTTGTGTCTATCTAAGATTTGTGTAATCTTGATTGAAATAGTTAAATTGAATGGAATGGGAGATTTAACTTTATCTTACAAAATGCTGGTGCATTCGAACAGTCAGGCAGATAAAAGAAAACTGAAATAGAGAATGCATGATAGAGAGTCGAGGGTGGATCAGACAACATCTGTGAGGGGAAATTGATCTTTCATTAGAACTGGAAACAAAAGAAATGAGACACATTTTAAGCTGCAAAGAAGGGGAGGAGTGGAGAGATGGAAGGTTTGTGAGCAGGAGAGACTGCATGCTGGAGGCTGAGAGAGGGTGAAGACTTGTTTAGCTCAGCTAATCCACTTGGGGGGAAATTAATAGAATGAGATAAATAGGCGTGTCACGGTGGCGCAGTTACAGCGCCAGTGACCCGGGTTCCATCCCGACTACGGGTGCTGTCTGTACGGAGTTTGTACCTGCATGGGTCTGTCACCGCCTGGGTTTTCTCCGAGATCTTCGGTTTCCTCCCACACTCCAAATTCGTGCAGGTTTGTAGGTTAATTGGCTTGGTAAATTGTCCCCGGTGTGTGTAGGATGGCGTTAATGTGCGGGGATCGCTGGTCGGCATGGACCCGGTGGGCCGAAGGTCCTCTTTCCACGCTGTATCTTTAAACTAAACCAAACTAAACTAAAGATAGACACAAAAGGCTGGAGTAACTCAGCAGGTCTGGCAGCATCTCTGGAGAGAAGGAATGGGTGACGTTTCGGGTCGAGACCCTTCTTCAGACTGGTTAGGGATAAGGGAAACGACAGATATAGATGGTGATGTGGAGAGATAAAGTACAATGAATGAAAGATACGCAAAAAAGTAACGATGATAAAGGAAACAGGCCATTGTAAGCTGTATGTAGGGTGAACATGAGAAGCTAGTGCGACTTGGGTGGGGGAGGGATAGAGAGAGAGGGAATGCTGGGGCTACCTGAAGTGAGAGAAATCAAATCATCATACCACTGGGCTGTAAGCTGCCAAAGTGAAATATGAGATGCTGTTCCTCCAATTTGTGTTTAGCCTCACACTGACAATGGAGGAGACCGAGGACAGAAAGGTCTGTGTAGGAATGGGAAGGGGAATTAAAGTGTCCAGCAACCGGGAGATCAGGTAGGTTCAGGTGATGATCACCTGAGTGAAGGTGTTCCGTGAAACAATCGCCCAGTCTGCGTTTGGTCTCGCGGATGTATAAGAGTCCACATCTTGAACAACGGATACAGTAGATGAGGTTGGAGGAGGTGCAAGTGAATCTCTGCCTCACGTGAAAGGACTGTCGAGGTCCCTGGACAGAGTCGAGGGAGGAGGTATAGGGACAGGTGTTGCATCTTCTGCGGTTGCAGGGGAATGTACCTGGGGAGGGGGTGGTTTGGGTGGGAAGGGATGGGTTGACCAAGGAGTTGCGGAGGGAATGGTCTCTGCGGAAAGCGGAAAGGGGTGGAGATGGGAAGATGTGGCTAGTGGTGGGATCCCGTTGGAGGTGACGAAAATGTCGGAGGATTATATGTTGTGACTGTAGATGTATTATGTAAAGATGATGGAGAACAGAGAAGTAGGAAAGTGCTGGAAGCGTGAGATACAAACACTGCAGTTGCTGGACATCTGCTACCAAAGAAAAGACTAATAATCAGCAGGTCAAGCAGGATCTGCAGAGATCAGAAATTAGTTAACCTTGCAGGTCATGTAAGAAAATAACTGCAGTTGCTGGTAGAAATCGAAGGTATTTATTCACAAAATGCTGGAGTAACTCAGCAGGTCAGGCAGCATCTCAGGAGTGAAGGAATGGGTAACGTTTCGGGTCGAGACCCTTCTTCAGACTTCCCACAGCTATCTGGACTACACTTCTTCCCACCCGGTCCCCTGCAAAAAGTCTACCCCCTACTCCCAATTCCTCCGTCTACGCCGCATCTGCGCCCGGGATGAGGTGTTTCACACTAGGGCATCAGAGATGTCCTCATTCTTCAGGAAACGGGGCATCCCCTCTTCCATTATAGATGAAGCTCTCACTAGGGTCTCTTCTACATCCCGCAGCTCCGCTCTTGCTCCCCCTCCCCCATTCGTAACAAGGGCAGAATCCCCCTCGTTCGCACCTTCCACCCCACCAGCCAGCATATCCAACAAATCAGGATCAGTCTGAAGAAGGGTCTCGACCCGAAACGCCACCCATTCCTTCTCTCCTGAGATGCTGCCTGTCCTGCTGAGTTACTCCAGCATTTTGTGAATAAATACCTTGCAGGTCAATGGCGTTTCATCACCCAGAACTGGGGTGGCACGGTGATGCAGCTTGATAGAGCTGCTGACTCACGATGCCAGAGACCCAGGATCGAAGGTAGATACAAAATGGGACAGTAACTCAGTGGGACAGGCAGCATCTCAGGAGCAAAGGAATGGGTGACGTTTCGGGTCGAGACTCTTCTTCAGACCCAGGATCGATCCTGGACTCGGGTGCTGTCCATTTGGAGTTTGCACGTTCTCCCTGTGACCGTGGGTGCTCCGGCTTTCTCCAAGCATCTCACACACGTGCAGGTTTGTAGGCTAATTGGCGTCTGTAAAGTGCTCTTCGTGTGTAAAGAGTGGGTGAGAAAGTGGGGCACCATAGGACCAGTGTGAATGGATGACCGATGGTTGGTGTCGACTCAGAGGGCCGAAGGGTTTGCTTCCATGCTGTTATCTTTAAACCAAACTATACTGACCAGTTGTGATACGGGTGTGAACAGTGATTCTCTGAAATGGTCATCAGTGTCCTGAGGACTGTAATGTCTTTAGTCAGAAGGTGTGTTGGACCTTGAGTTTGCAATGGGCTTGAGAGAGGTGAAAGATGGAAAAGCCACCGTGTGAGAAGGACGGAGAGCAGGAATTTCTGCAACTCGATCGTTCTTGTCGACTGCAAAGTGGTCTGCAAATCAGCATTTGTAAAACAAACCACATGATGGACTTCAATAGCAGTTGGAACATTGGAAGATGTTGGACTGGTTTTTTGGCTCTGGATGGAGTGAGGAGAAAAGTAAAAGTGTAGCTGCTCAAGTTTATTGTAAGAGTGAAGCAGATAGTTTCAGAAGGAAGAGGGAGGAGAACTAGGGAGTTTCAATAGACAATAGACAATAGGTGCAGGAGGAGGCCATTCAGCCCTTCGAGCCAGTACCGCCATTCACCGTGACCATGACTGATCATCCACAATCAGTACCCCGTTCCTGCCTTCTCCCTTGACTCCGCTATCATTAAGAGCTCTATCTAACTCTCTCGAAAGCATCCAGAGAATTGGCCTCCACTGCCTTCTGAGGCAGAGAATTCCACAGCTTCACAACTCTCTGAGTGAAAAAGTTTTTCCTCATCTCCGTTCTAAATGGCCAACCCTTTATTCTTAAACTGTGGCCCCTGGTTCTGGACTCCCCCAACATCGGGAACATGTTTCCTGCCTCTAGCGCGTCTAATCCCTTAATAATCTTATATGGTTCAATAAGATCCCCTCTCATCCTTCTAAATTCCAGAGTATACAAGCCCAGTCGCTCCAATCTTTCAACATATGACAGTCCCGCCATTCTGGGAATTAACCTAGTGAACCTACGCTGCACGCCTTCAATAGTAAGATTTCAGAGAAAACCCACGCAGGTCGCGGGGAGAATGTCCAAACTCCGTAGAGGCAGCACCCGTAATCGGGATCAAACCCGGGTCTCCGGCGCTGTATTTGCTGTAAGGCAATAACGCTACCGCTGCGCCACCGTGCCGCAGGTTAGCTGGACATCCCTCAAAGCTGTTCGATATTAAACAAGCCACATAGGAAAATTCAGGCCACGACAGCATGGCATTGTGAAAGAGCACTAGTATCTCACTAATTTAGTGGTGTTCTCAAATATGTGGTAAGTGCTGTGAATAAAGGAAAATCAGTCAATGTATTAGGATGTGCAGAAATAATTGGAGAAAGTGCCGTAGCGAAAGTTATTACGGAAAGTAAGTATAGCTAGGTGACAGGAAGTGGAAAATAGGCATAAATAGTCTTTCTCTGGTTGGCAAAATGTAATGAGTTGTGAGATCAGAGTTGAGTGTCAACCTTTTAAAATTTAAATTCATAACTTGGATGATAAATTCATTGATGGCACAAAAATAGGTAGGCAAGTAAGCTCTGCAGGTATTGTTGACAACTGTCCCATATTGGCTGGGACAGCCCGTATAATGGGCTAAGTTGGTTTGTTCGGTACGGGACAGTCCTTGTCCCATATTAGGCCCGGGGGGCACTGTCTGCTCGGACGCTGTAGGCCCGGACGCTGTAGGCCCGGACTCTGTAGGCCCGGTCGCTGTAGGCCCGGACAGTGTAGGCCCGGACGCTGTAGGCCCGGACACTTTAGATCCGGACAGTGTAGGCCTGGACGCTGTAGGTCCGGACAGTGTAGGTCCGGACAGTGTAGGCCTGGATGCTGTAGGTCCGGACAGTGTAGGTCTGGAGGCCTGTGCGCCACCTAACGGAGGTTGCGTAGCAACCCCCCCTCCAGGCCCGGGCGGCCGCCATTGGTGGAGCGGGAGCACGTGGCCGCTGGCTGGGTGAGGTCATGGGGGGCACGGGGCGGTGACGCAACCTTGTCCCGTATTTGGGAGTGAGATAGTTGGCAACTCTATGTGAAGGAGACATAAGGAGTGTACAAAGGGAACATAGTCAAATGAGAGGGCAAAGATCTGGCAAACTAAGTATATTGTGCAAATTGTCAAATGAAAAGCTGTCAAATGATTATATTTTCTACATAGCGAGAGATGTGGAGAGGGAACTGAGTGGACTAGTACATGATTTGAAGACGGCTGGTAATCAGCTTGAACAATTTATTAGGAAAGCTAACAGAATGTTTATTGTTACAAACATTGGTGAGACCATATCTGGAGTACTTTGCACAGTACTGGTCTCTTTACTGAGGAAGGATGTTAATGCATTGGAAACTGTTCAGTGAATGTTTAGGAAGGAACTGCAGATGCTGGTTTAAATGCAAAGATGGACACAAAAGCTGGAGTAACTCAGCGGGTCAGGCAGCATCTCTGGAGAAAAGGAATAGGTGACGTTTCGGGCCGAGACCCTTCTTCAGACTGAGAGTCAGAGTAAAAAGGGAGAGATATTGACGGTGATATAGAGAGATATAGAACAAATGAATGAAAGATATGCAAAAATGTAACGATGATAAAGGAAGCAGGCCATTGTGAGCTGTGGATGGGGTGAAAACGAGTTACAGACAATGAGACTCAACAAAACGACTTTGAAGTTAGTACAACGACTTGTGTGGGGGAGGGATGGAGAGAGAGGGTTACTTAAAGTTAGAGAACCAATATTCATATCCCTGGGGTGTGAGCTGCCCAAGCGAAATATGAGGTGTTGTTCCTTCACTTTGCATTTGGCCTCGCACTGACAGTGGAGGAGGCCCAGGACAGAAGGGTCAGTGTGGGAATGGGAAGGGGATAGGGTTGCCAACTGTCCCTTATTAGCCGGGACATCCCGTATTTTGGGCTAAATTTATTTGTCCCGTACGTGACTGCCCTTGCCCCGTATTAGGTCCGGGGGGCGCTGTCAGCCCGGACACTGTAGGCCTGGACGCTGTAGGCCCGGAGGGCGCTGTTGGCCCAGACACCGTAGGCCTGGACATTGTAGGCCCGGACATTGTAGGCCTGGACACTGTAGGCCCGGGGGCCGCTGTAGGCCTGGACACTGTAGGACCGGAAGCTGTAGGCCCAGGGGCCACTGTAGGCTCGGGGGCCGCTGTAGGCCCAGACAGTGTAGGCTCAGGGGCCGCTGTAGGCCCGGACAGTATAGGCCCGGGGGCCCGGGCGTCGCCTAACAGAAGTTGCATAGCAACCAACCTCCCGGCCCGGGCGGCCGCCATTGGTGGAGCGGGAGCAAGTGGGCGCTGTCTAAGTGAGGTCACATGGGGTGCAGGGCTGTGATGTCACCTTATCCCTTGTTTGGGGGTGAGATAGTTGGCAATCCTAGAAGGGGAGTTAAAGTGTTTGGCAACTGTGGCAATCAGGTAGGTCCAGGTGGGCCGAGGTTTATTTGTCTGGTCCCTGGAATGGTTGCTCCCATATTTGGAAAGTTTGGAAATCTAGGATTGTAATCACAAGTGTTTAGAAGAGTGAAAGGGAACTTTATTGAAACAAACAAGATCCCACGAGGTCCTGATGGGATGAAAAGAGGTTATTTTCTAAAAGTAAGGCTGTGTTTTAAAATATGGAATTGGCCATTTCAGGCAGATGAGATGTAATTTTTCCTCAGTGCGTTGTGAATCATTGAACACACTTCACAGGGTAGTTGAAGCAGAGTCTTTGAATAATTTTAAGGCAGAGATTGGTAGACACTTGATAATTAGAGAGTGAAAGGTTACCATGGTGAGACAGGAATGTGTGTTAACGTCACCATCAGTTCAACCACAGAAACACAGAAACATGGAAAATAGGTGCAGGAGGAGGCCATTTGGCCCTTCGAGCCAGCATCGCCATTCATTATGATCATGGCTGTTCATCCACAATCAGGTACAAGGGGCAAAATGATCTATTTCTGCTTTTAATTGTTTCAGATGTACAAACCTGGAAATATTTGCTTCAGCCCCAACAACTGATAAATTGATGTAACTGACCCAAAACTGACACATAAATACCGACTTCAATAATCTGCCACGGACATGTTATTTTTACACAAATTTCTGTAAAGTGCCTAAAGTCTATTTTCATCAGGCCAAAGTAAATTTGCTCTTAAAATATTTCAAATGTTTCACAATTAAGTCCCACAACCACAATAGTTAATTACTTACCATGACATCAATGATAGAAAAACTTCGGCATGGCCTTGAAACCTCACCACCCACTGACATTATCTAAAGTGTTTTATTATTGTGCTAAGTATCTGTTCTTTAAATAGTTCAAGAGTCAAGAGCGTTTTACTGTCATATGTTCCAGATAGAACAATGAAATTCTTACTTGAGGCAACACATGTGAACAGAGTTTACATTCAAATGCCTAACTTTTGGTTATGAGGAATGTGCCTTTAATTTTGTTCAGCATGGTTTAAAACAAATTTTTGGTTATGCAGTAACCAAATTAAAAAAAAATCTTGTATTCTACTTCATAATTGCTAACCAATATAAAATGATTATTTTATGTGTTGCACTCCGTAAATTTCCTAAAAATCATCAGACTGTGTCGATCTAGGAAGTCCTTGAAAAGGGAAGTCGTTCCCATTTGAGGCCTTTATTGTTATTTCAAATAACAATAAAATGGCACGGTGGTGCAGCGGTAGAGTTGCTGCTTTACAGTGAATGCAGCGCCGGAGACCCGGGTTCCATCCCGACTACGGGTGCTGTCTGTACGGAGTTTGTACCTTCTCCCCGTAACCTGTGTGGGTTTTCTCCGAGATCTTTGGTTTCCTCCCACACTCCAAAGACATGCAGGTTTGTAAGTTAATTGGCTTGGTAAATGTAAATATTATCCCGAGTGGGTGTAGGATAGTGTTGATGTGCGGGGATCGCTGGTCGGCGCGGACCTGGTGGGCCGAAAGGGCCTGTTTCTGCGCTATATCTCTAAACTAAACTAAACTAAAAAATATCATAACACTGGCCAAAAATCACATGAGCAGCCCAGTGAATGGTGTTGGTTTAATGGCTATGACGCTTTGCACAGTAAATCATTATAAGTGAAAGTTGGGGCTGATACTGCACCTTTTATAGGGCCTCTGAGATCTGAGTGATTAAGACAAGCATTTGAGTATCAGATTAACCAATCGAGTCAAGAGCCAAGAGTCAAGAGTGTTTAATTGTCACATGAACTGAAAATAGGACAATGAAATTCTTACTTGCAGTAGCATAACTGGTGTGCAAACAGTACTCATGGATAACACGCATGGGTAACAAGTGAGAAAACCCACATCTCCAGAACCAGGGACAGTTATCAGGCAACTGAACCATCCTACCACAACCAGAGAGCAGTCCCAAACTGCTATCCACCTCATTGGTGACCCTCGGACTTTCTTTGATCGCACTTCACTGGCTTTACCTCGCACTAAACGTTATTCCCTTATCATGTATCTGTACACTGTGAATGGCTCGATTGTAATCATGTGTTGTCTTTCTGCTGACTGGTAGCAAGCAACAAAAGCTTTTCACTGTACCTCGATACACGTGACAATAAACCAAACTGAACTGAAACTGAACAATGAGCAAAAGAAAGTTCAATAAATTTTAAAAAACGATATTATTGCAAAACTAAAACCCAAAGTCCTTCATGTAATGAAGGCAGTTCGTAGTTGGCGATGGTAGTGTTCAAGAGCCTGATGGATTTTGAGAACAAGTTGGACCTGAACGTAAAAGTCATACTTTTCAGACTCCTATACCTTCTTCCTGAGTGAAATGAAAGTGTGGACAGGGTGGTGAGTGTGCTTGAGGATGTTGGATACCTTTGGTGCTGGTAGAGTCTCATGTACAGTACATTCCTTCCATGGTGGGATTAGCACCCACAGAGCTTTAAACTAAATAGTAGGAGGGGGGGGGGGGGGGTGCAAATTGGAAGTGTAAGGGTGGAGTTATAGGGAAAGAGATTGCAGGAGATGTTACAGAATTAATGGGATCGAAAGGGGTAAGAGAGTAAGGTCAGGTAAAATCGGGACCGGTGTGAGAAGGGAGGTGAATACCAAATTATAGGTGTTGTATTTGAATACGCGTAGTATAAGAAACATAGTGGACGAGCTTGTAGCACAGTTAGAGTTTGGTAGGTATGATGTTGTGGGAGTTACTGAGACGTGGCTGCAAGAGGATTGGAGCTGGGCTACCGGTCATATCGGAATGACAGGAAGGTGGGCAGAGGGGGCGGGTCAGTCTGAAGAAGGGTCTCGACCCGAAACGTCGCCCGTTCCTTCTCTCCAAAGATGCTGCCTGACCCGCTGAGTTACTCCAGCATTTTGTGATACTTTGGGTGGGTTAGTTCTGTTGGTTTGGAATAGAATTCAGTCCTTAGTGAGGGGTGACTTAGGATCAGATGCAGAGTCATTGTGGATAGAGCTGAGAAATCGTAAGGGTAAAAAGACCCGAATGGGAGTTATTTACAGGCCCCCAAATAGTAGCCAGGATATAGGGTACAAGTTACGTCAGGAGATTAAATTGGCGTGTAAAAAAGGCAATGCTACGGTGATCATGGGAGATTTCAATATGCAGGTGGACTGGGAAAATCAGGTTGGTACTGGACCCATGAAAGGGAATGTGTAGAGTGCCTCCGAGATGGATTCTTAGAACAGCTTGTAGTGGAGCCTACCAAGGAAAAGGCAATTTTGGATTTAGTGTTGTGTAATGAGCTGGATTTGATAAGGGAACTCAAGGTAAAAGCCATTAGGAGGTAGCGACCACAATATGATCAGTTTTAATCAGCAATTTGAGAGGGAGAAGGTGAAATTGGATGTGTCGGTATTGCTACTGAGCAAAGGGCCCCTTTGAGGCATGAGGGAGGAGCTGGCCAAAGTTGACTGGAAAGGGACCCTAGCAGGGCTGACGGTGGAACAGCAATGGCAGGAATTTCTGGGAATAATCCGGAAGATGCAGGATTTTTTAAATTCCAAAGAGGAAGAAAGATTCTAGGGGAGAAAGACGTGACCGTGGCTGACAAGGGAAGTCAAGGACAGTATAAAACTAAAAGAGAAGGCGTATAACATAGCAAAGATTAGTGGGAAGCCAGAGGGTTGGGAAGAACAACAGCAGGTAACTAAAAAGGCGATTCGGGAATAAAAGATGAAATACGAATAATTGCTAGCCAATAATATGAAAAAGAGGATAGCAAGAGTTGCTTAAAGAGCAAGAAAGAGGCAAGAGTGGAAGATGGAACGCTGGAGAATGATGCAGGAGAAGTTATAATGGAGAATAAAGAAATGTCAGAGGAGTTGAATAACGTTTTTGCATCAGTCTTCACAGTGGAAGACACCAGCAGCGTGCCTGAAATTCAAGAGAGTCAGGAAATTAAAAAGTCCCCAAGCATTTTTAAAACATGAAGGCCTGAGAACCTACATTGATTATTGGCCAAAGAGATCGAATGGCAGAGTCAGATAATTAGCTTCAAAATGACTCCTGATGGTGAATTTTCTGCACATTTATTGTACACATGCAGGAGCTCACATTATTCAGTGTACTTGAAAGTGTAGTTAGGAGCTGGACAATGCCTTTGTGAACTAAGTAGTCAGGCAATGCATCTTGGACAGTTTCCAGTGAATCAGCTTCGGTCGGTATCTGTTTTTGCTGTAGCATTTAAATGTGAACAAGGCAGTTAGATTTGTCATTGTTTTGACAAGAATCTTTGGGCCATTTAGTTCTGCAACTTTAAAAACAAATGTCATGTACACCAGTCATTTCACCAATGAAATGTCATTTCAGCAATGTTGCCAAATTAGTTGCTGACTTAATAACCAGTGGATCCTTGGAAACAGCATCGAAAGAAGGGTCTAGACCCGAAAGGTCACCTATTCCTTTTCTCCAGGGTTGCTGTCTGACCTGCTGAGCTACTCCAGCTTTTTGTGTCTATCTTCGGTTTAAAGCAGCATTGGCAGTTCCTTCCTACACATGGAGGAGGGGGAGTTCAACGAGATCTGGGTGTCCTAGTGCATCAGTCAATGAAAGGAAGCATGCAGGTTCAGCAGGCAGTGAAGAAAGCCAATGGAATGTTGGCCTTCGTAACAAGAGGAGTTGAGTATAGGAGCAAAGAGGTCCTTCTACAGTTGTACCGGGCCCTGGTGAGACCGCACCTGGAGTACTGTGTGCAGTTTTGGTCTCCAAATTTGAGGAAGGATATTCTTGCTATGGAGGGCGTGCAGCGTAGGTTCACTAGATTAATTCCCGGAATGGCGGGACTGTCGTATGTTGAAAGGCTGGAGCGATTGGGCTTGTATACACTGGAATTTAGAAGGATGAGGGGGGATCTTATTGAAACATATAAGATAATTAGGGGATTGGACACATTAGAGGCAGATAACATGTTCCCAATGTTGGGGGAGTCCAGAACAAGGGGCCACAGTTTGAGAATAAGGGGTAGGCCATTTAGAACGGAGATGAGGAAGAACTTTTTCAGTCAGAGGGTGGTGAAGGTGTGGAATTCTCTGCCTCAGAAGGCAGTGGAGGCCAGTTCGTTGGATGCTTTCAAGAGAGAGCTGGATAGAGCTCTTAAGGATAGCGGAGTGAGGGGGTATGGGGAGAAGGCAGGAACGGGGTACTGATTGATAGTGATCAGCCATGATCGCATTGAATGGCGGTGCTGGCTCGAAGGGCTGAATGGCCTACTCCTGCACCTATTGTCTATTGTCTATTGTCTATTGTCTATTGAAATGTTAATGTTGGATGGTGTAAAGCACTGCAGAATAAATATTGGATTTTTAAATAATCTTAGGGCTCAGTGTGGTATGGATTTTTTGTTGTTGAGTGAATGGCAAAATATTAGTAACTACATTATCACTCCTGGGACAGTGAATTGCTGGGATGTCCCAGGTCAAGCCCAATGTTCATTTCCATTGTAGTTCTACATGGACACACAATCTGCCCCATCATCCATGAACCTAAAGAGTGAAGGTGGAAGTCCTATTTCTTCTTCCTTGTTCTACTGAAAGACATGCTGTCTGTTTCATCTATATATAACTAAACGTTTCATCCTATATGTATGTATGTATGTATGTATGTATGTATGTATGTATGTATGTATGTATGTATGTATGTATGTATGTATGTATGTATGTATGTTCCCGAAATACATCCAAAACGGTACACGATAGTGCAACAATTTTAGGCTCACCATTCGCTTGTGGTGTGCAGTATCAAGTTTTGTTCAAATTGTACCATTTTGACTGTATTTCGGGAACATACATATATATATACAAGATGAGATCGCCATTTTGAGATTGCTGGCATCACAATGAGTATAGGAGCAAAGAGGTCCTTCTACAGTTGTACCGGGCCCTGGTGAGACCGCACCTGGAGTACTGTGTGCAGTTTTGGTCTCCAAATTTGAGGAAGGATATTCTTGCTATTGAGGGCGTGCAGCGAAGGTTCACTAGGTTAATTCCCGGAATGGCGGGACTGTCGTATGTTGAAAGGCTGGAGCAATTAGGCTTGTATACACTGGAATTTAGAAGGATGAGGGGGGATCTTATTGAAACATATAAGATAATTAGGGGATTGGACACATTAGAGGCAGGAAACATGTTCCCAATGTTGGGGGAGTCCAGAACAAGGGGCCACAGTTTAAGAATAAGGGGTAGGCCATTTAGAACAGAGATGAGGAAGAACTTTTTCAGTCAGAGAGTGGTGAAGGTGTGGAATTCTCTGCCTCAGAAGGCAGTGGAGGCCAGTTCGTTGGATGCTTTCAAGAGAGAGCTGGATAGAGCTCTTAAGGATAGCGGAGTGAGGGGGTATGGGGAGAAGGCAGGAACGGGGTACTGATTGAGAGTGATCAGCCATGATTGCATTGAATGGCGGTGCTGGCTCGAACGGCTGAATGGCCTCCTCCTGCACCTATTGTCTATTGTCTATTGTCTAACCCAACGGGTCCACAGCTCGTCTAGTTTACTATAAAGTTAAATCGCACTGACGTCTCTCCTGCTTAGAACACTAGTCTTAGATAATTATTTTCTTAAATATAAATAAGTCTTAAAATGCATTTAGCATTTCTCCTTTAATCTTTAGGTCATTAACAGAAAAGAAAATCGAATTTTTAACCTCGTTTATTTCATTAATCATATATGGTATTATGCCTCGCTGTTTTATTTCTTCAAATAGACTTTAGTAAAATATAAATTAACAGAAAGTATCTTAAAAAATAATAAAGCACAAAGAAAACGAGGAAGAAGATAATAGAATGCTTGATAATTGCTTTTGAGTTTTGAGAGTCATACAACATGGAAACAGGCCCTTCAGCCCAACCTACCCATGCTGACCATGATGCCCCATCGAAGCTAGTCCCATTTGCTCGCATTTGGCCATATTACTCCAAATCTTAGATAGTCACAAAATGCTGGATTAACTCAGCGGGACAGGCAGTATTTCTGGAGAGGAGTGGGTGACGTTTCGGGTCGACACCTTTCTTCAGACCCGAAACGTCACCTATTCCTTCTCTCTGGAGATTCTGCCTCTCCCTCTGAGTTACTCCAGCATTTTGTGTCTATCTTCGGTGTAAACCTGCGTCTGTAGTCCCTTCCTACACATTTCCCCTAAATCTTTCCTAGTTGCTTGTCCAGGTGTTTTTTAAATGCTGTTTACTATCTGCCTCAACTAACTCCTCTGGCAGTTCATTCCATACACCTACCATCATCTGAGTGAAAATATTTCCCCTCAGGTTTGCATTAAATCTTGTACCACTCACCTTAAACTTATGTATCCTTGTTTTTGATTTCCCTATTCCCCTCATGGTTTTATACACTTATTAGTTTTGTTTTGCCCTCCCCCTTATAGGGACCTGTGTTCTATTATTCTAATAACGTGGTCATATTTTATGGTTTTGGATCCATGCATTGTGTGAGCAGCCGATAGCTTAAGATGTTCATAGTTTCTGAAGGTTAGCAGCACCATAAGGGTTAAAGGAGGGTGAAAATGTCCCAACAACTGGGCTGTTCTATATGCCGTTACAATCTGCCACAGTAGATCACGGAAGCTATCTAAAGATGGTAATTAACTTCCTAGAGTCACATGGCTCCAGTGTAGCTTTGCATGAGATTTAAAAACATAATGAAAGCCTCGGGGATTGAACAGCAGTGTGCAGAAAGCATCCTTTGGGACTGATGACTCCGAACATTGCAGATGAATCACCGAACAATCACGCACCAAATGTGTTTAAGTTATAGTGGATTACATAAATAATCATCTGCGGAATCGTGTCATTTGTTTTCCTTATTTAATATCACTGTGAAATTCGGACGTATTCGAAGCTACGTGCCTGAAAACCAGAGCAATTATAGAAAGGAGCGTGTGCTGTTCATTTACACCCTTTTGACAGAATAATGGAAATACTACCTCTTGTATGTTTTTTTTGGCGAGTTAAGTGCTTTTTAAATCCTGCTTTCATTTTGAAATAGAATAGACGAATACACTGCATTGTCACGAAGTAGGGATTGAAATTCCTGACGATTGAGAAGAAAATGCAAATGAAAAGGGAGTAGGTGAAAACAGAATCCAGACAGTTTAATTTACTTTTCAACAAAAAGGTTTTTCATCCTTTGGATGTTCTGACTTTAGTTGGATAATAATGTTATGGGTGCTGACATTTAGCGTGAAAGCGTGCATCAGCAGACTTGTCCCATCATAGTCGTAATGTTGAAGTCTTCTTTTCATCTGGCACTTATCTAATGGGTTCTTTTGTGGTCCCTTTATACTACTTGTTTTGTGCATCTTTCTTTTCACTTGTCAGGAGCATTTGTTCCTGTTTTCTCAACTCAAACCATAACGTCGGGTTTCATATTGGGCAGTACATTATTTACCCGCTAATTTTATCGTTTGCTGACGACATAGAAATATAGAAACATAGAAAATAGGTGCAGGAGGAGGCCATTCGGCCCTTCGTTGTGATTCAATGACATTCATTGTGATCATGGCTGATCATCCACAACCAGTAACCCGTGCCTGCCTTCTCCCCATATCCCTTGATTCCACTAGCCCCTAGAGCTCCATCCAACTCTCTCTTAAATCCATCCAGTGATTTGGCCTCCACTGCCCTCTGTGGCAGAGAATTCCACAAATTCACAACTCTCTGGGTGAAAAGGTTTCTTCTCACCTCAGTTTTAAATGGCCTCCCCTTTATGCTTAGACTGTGGCCCCTGGTTCTGGACTCCCCCAACATTGGGAACATTTTTCCTGCATCTAGCTTGTCCAGTCCTTTTATAATTTTATATGTCTCTATAAGATCCCCTCTCATCCTTCTAAACTCCAGTGAATACAAGCCTAGTCTTTTTAATCTTTCCTCATATGACAGTCCTGCCATCCCAGGGATCAATCTCGTGAACCTACGCTGCACTGCCTCAATGACAAGGATGTCCTTCCTCAAATTAGGACATCGCACACAGCAGCGAATAAATATTTTTTAACAAAGAACTGTTCAGCAATTTATGGAATTACCACTAGGGGTCATTTTAAACAAGATTTGTAGAGAACCATAAACCGCATTTGTTACTGCAATAAAAAAAAACACTGCTAACTCGTGTGCTTTAACGAGATTAGATTTTAAAGCATTGCCTTTCAAATAATGATCTTGCTCTCCCAGTCAGTTTTGTGCATCAAAGTTAAAGCCAGGGCTAATTTGTTGAAGCTATCTCGCGTTTAATATGTTCTTATGACGTTGGTGAGAATCGCCTCATAATTTCCTGTTTCCATGGAAATGCTACATGCAACTGGAAAACCTTTATGGTGAAGTAGGTAACATGTCACAAAATGGTTTGGATACACTGGTGTGGAAAAAGTAATGGGTTTGGAGAATGTTTTTGTATTGTGGAGGTTTTATAACGAATAATCTTAACGAATTTAAAATAAATTGTCAGAAGCTCTCACTCATTTTGCCAACAAGTAATTGGACCAGTTATTTTCTTGCAATTGAAAGTCAGAATACTCTGGCTTTTCGTGGTTGAAATAAAACATAAAACCTGCTTTAGGATTCAGATTCAAACATTTTAAACGTGGTGTTATTTTACAGTCTAGTTTTGCTCAATTTCTGGTTGCTTTCATGCAGACAATCCCTTCAATTCTCACCAAAGAAACAGAATATTGTTTCCTCTTGTGCCGAGATTAGCAATCTGTACCCCAGCGGTATCTTGAATATATTAGCAATGAATTTCAGAATTACTGATTCGCAGCCATTGATATTCTTTCCTGCAATAGTTTGTCTTTATTCGCTTGAAAAGTCGCAGTGGTGCTACAAAGCTGTTGATGGGCACTATTGATGAAAGCACGGATATTTATTTATAACTGCATCTTAGAGTCAAATATGATAAATTGCCTGGTTCACTCACAAAACCGTGAGTTGAATTTGCATTTGCAGTGGGGACTGAATGTAATGGCCTAGGTTTTTCTATTGTTTATAGAACATAGTATAGAACTGCAGAGGAACAGGCCCTTCGGCCCACTATGTTTGTGCTGGACATGATGCCAAGTTAACTGATCTCATTTGCCTGCTTACTTTCATGCAAAGATATCAGCACCCGTAGGACTATTATCCAGCTAAAGTCAGTACCACTCTATTCCCACATCCCTGTCCAAAAGCCTCTTAAACGCCTTGTGCCTACACCCCCCGGTCCTCCCCTCCCACCGCGGCAATGCGTTCCAGGCCCCCACCACTCCCTGTGTTCAAAAACATAGAAAATAGGTGCAGGAGGAGGCCATTTGGCCCTTCGAACCAGCACCGCCATTCACTGTGATCATGGCTGATCAGTCACAATCAGTAACCCGTGCCTGCCTTCTCCCCATATCCCTTGATTCCACTAGAGCTCTGTCTAACTCTCTTTTAAATTCATCCAGTGAATTGGCCTCCACTGCCCTCTGTGGCAGCGAATTCCACAAATTCACAACTCTCTGGGTGAAAACTTTCTTCTCACCTCAGTTTTAAATGGCCTCCCCTTTAATCTTAGACTGTGGCCCCTGGTTCTGGACTCGCCTAACATTGGGAACATTTTTCCTGCATCTAGTTTGTCCAGTCCTTTTATAATTTGATTCGTTTCTATAAGATCCCCTCTCATCCTTCTAAATTCCAGTGAATACAAGCCCAGTCTTTCCAATCTTTCCTCATATGACAGTCCCGCCATCCCAGGGATTAACCTCGTGAACCTACGCTGCACTCCCTCAATAGCAAGGATGTCCTTCCTCAAATTAGGAGACCAAAACTGCACACAATACTCCAGATGTGGTCTCACCAGGGCCCTGTACAACTGCAGAAGGACCTCTACTCCTATACTCAAATCCTCTCGTTATGAAGGCCAACATGCCTTCTTCATTGCCTGCTGTACCTGCATGTTTACTTTCAGTGACTGGTGTACAAGGACACACAGGACTTGTTGCACTTCCCTTTTTCCCAATCTGACACCATTGAGATAATAATCTGCCGCCTTGTTCTTGCCGCCAAAGTAGATAACCTCACATTTATCTACATTATACAGCATCTGCCATGCATCTGCCCACTCACTCAACCTGTCCAGGTCACCCTGCAACCTCCTAACATCCTCTTCGCAGTTCACACTGCCACCCAGCTTTGTGTCATCTGAAAATTTGCAGGTGTTACTTTTAATTCCATCTTCTAAATCATTAATATATATGGTAAACAGTTGCGGCCTCAGCACCGAGCCTTGCGGCACTCCACTCGCCACTGACTGTCATTCTGACAGGGACCCATTTATTCCCACTCTTTGTTTCCTGTCTGCCAACCAATTCCCTATCCATGTCAATACCCTATCTTCCCCACCACCGAAGTCAGGCTAACTGGTCTATAATTCCCCATTTTCTCTCTTGCTCCTTTCTTGAAAAGTGGGATAACATTAGCGACCCTCCAATCCACAGGAACTGATCCTGAATCCTTAGAAACATCAGAAAATGATCACCAATGCGTCCACGATTTCTAGAGCCACCTCCTTGAGTACCCTGAGGATTTATCAACCTTCAGTCCCATCAGTCTACCCAATACTATTTCTTGCCTAATGCAAATTTCTTTCAGTTCCTCTGTCTCCCTAGATCCTCTGTCCTCCAGTACATTTGGGAGATTGTTTGTGTCTTCCTTAGTGAAGGCAGATCCAAAATACCTGTTCAACTCTTCTGCCATTTCCTTGTTCCCCATAATAATTTCACCTGTTTCTGCCTTCAATGGACTCACATTTGTCTTTGCTACTCTTTTTCTCTTAGCATACCTAAAGAAGCGTTTACTGTCCTTTTTTATATTCTTGGCCAGCTTCCCCTCCTACTTCATCTTTTCAGCCCGTATTGCCCTTTTTGCTACCTTCTGTTGTCCTTTGAAAGTTTCCCAATCCTCTGGCTTCCGGCTACTCTTTGCTGTGTTATACATCTTTTCTTTCAGTTTTATTCCATCCCTAATTTCCCTTGTCAGCCACGGTTGCCTCTTACTCCCCTTAGAATCTTTCTTCCTCTTTGGAATGAAATGATCCAAATATTCCGCACGTCTCCATTAAACTTTTGCCCTCTCACCTTATCGCTTAGCCCTCCTGTGTTGGACATTTCCACCCCGGGAAAAGGTTCTGACTGTCTACCATATCTATGTCTTTCATAATTGTATATACTTTTATCAAATCTCCCCTCAACCTCCCACTTTCCAAAGGAAACAATCCAATTCTATTCATCCTCTCCCGGTAGCTGAAACCCTAATCCAGGCAGTGTTCTGGTGAACCTCCTCTCCACCCTCTCCCTGTAGCTGGAACTCTCTACTCCAGGCAGCGTTCTGGTATTGAGGGCGTGCAGCGTAGGTTCACTAGGTTAATTCCCGGAATGGCAGGACTGTCATATGTTGAAAGACTGGAGCGACTAGGTTTGTATACACTGGAATTTAGAAGGATGAGAGGGGATCTTATCGAAATGTATAAGATTATTAAGGGGTTGGACACATTAGAGGCAGGAAACATGTTCCTAATGTTGGGGGAGTCCAGAACAAGGGGCTACAGTTTAAGAATAAGGGGTAGGCCATTTAGAACGGAGATGAGGAAATTTTTTTTCACTCAGAGAGTTGTGAAGCTGTGGAATTCTCTGCCTCAGAAGGCAGTGGAGGCCAATTCTCTGAATGCATTCAAGAGAGAGCTAGATAGAGCTCTTAAGGATAGCGGAGTTAGGGGGTATGGGGAGAAGGCAGGAACGGGGTACTGATTGAGAATGATCAGCCATGATCACATTGAATGGCGGTGCTGGCTCGAAGGGCCGAATGGCCTACTCCTGCACCTATTGCCTATTGTCTAAGCCTCCTCTCCGCCCTCTCCAAAGCCTCCATATCCTTCCTGTAAAGGGATGTCTGGAACCTCACTCAATACTGGGAATGCAGCCTAACCAAAGTGCTATAGAGCTGCTTCATGATGTCCTGATCTTATATTCCATGCCCCTGGCAATGAAGCCAAGCACACTCCATGCCTTCTTTACCACCCTATCCACTTGTTTTGCCACCTTCATTGAACTATGAACTTGGACTCCAAGACATCAATGCTGTTGAGGATCTTGTCATCCACTGTATTCTCTCTCCTCACATTCAACCTCCCAAAGTGCAACACCTCACACTTGTTCAGGTTAAATACCATCTGCCATTAAATACCATCTGCCATTTCTCTGCCCGTTCTCTGAAAGAATGGATTGACTGGGCTTATATTCACTGGAATTTAGAAATATGAAAGGGGATCTTATAGAAACATATCAAATTCTTAAGGGATTGGACAGGCTAGATGCAAGAAAAATGTTCCCGATGTTGGGGGAGTCCAGACCAGGGGTTACAGTTTAAGAATAAGGGGTAGGCCGTTTAGGACTGAGATGAGGGAGCCCTGGTTGAAATTTACGAGTCATCCTTAAATACAGGAGAGGTGCTGGAAGACTGGAGGGTGGCAAATGTTGTGCCTCTTTTCAAGAAGGGCTGCAGGGAAAATGCTGGGAACTATAGGCCGGTGAGCTTCACATCTGTAGTTGGAAAGTTACTGGAGAGTATTCTGAGGGGTAGGATATACAGGCATTTGGATGGGCAAGGGCTGATTAGGGATAGTCAGCATGGTTTTGTACGTGGGAGGTCGTGTCTCACAAATCTGATTGATTTTTTTGAAGACGTGACCAAAAAGGTTGATGAGGGCAGAGCTGTAGATGTTGTTTACATGGACTTCAGTAAGGCATTCAACAAGGTTCCGCATGGGAGGCTGCTCTGGAAGGTTAGAACTCATGGGATCCAAGGAGAGATAGCAAATTGGCTCCATGGAAGGAAGCAGAGGGTGATGGTGGAAGGTTGCTTCTCGGACTGGAGGCCTGTGACTAGTGGTGTGCCTCAGGGGTCGTGCTGGGTCCGTTACTGTTTGTCATCTACATCAATGATTTGGATGAGAACAGACAGGGCAAGATTAGCAAGTTTGCTGATGATATAAAGGTTAGTGGTTTTGCAGATAGTGAAGATGGTTGTGAACGATTGCAGCAGGATCTGGATCGATTGGCCAGGTGGGCGGAGGAATGGTTGATGGAATGTAATACAGAGAAGTGTGAGGTGTTGCATTTTGGGACGTTGAACAAGGGCAGGACCTACACAGGAAATGGTAGGCCTCTTGGTAGTGTTGTAGAGCAGAGGGATCTAGGAGTACAGGTGCATGGTTCTTTGAAGGTCGAGTCGCAGGTAGGTAAGGTGATCAAAAAGGCTTTTGGCACTTTGGCCTTCATCAGTCAGAGTATTGCGTATAGAAGTTGGGAGGCCATATTGCAGTTATATAAGACGTTGGTGAGACCACGTTTAGAATATTGTGTTCAGTTCTGGGCACCATGTTATAGGAAATATATTGTCAAGCTTGAAAGGGTTCAGAAAAGATTTACGAGGATGTTGCCAGGACTAGAGGGTGTGAGCTCTAGGGAGAGGTTGAGCAGGCTGGGTCTCTATTCCATGGAGCGCAGGAGGATGAGGGGAGATCTTATAGAGGTGTACAAAATCATGAGAGGAACAGATCGGGTAAATGCACAGAGTCTTTTGCCCAGAGTAGGGGAATCGAGGACCAGAGGACATGGATTCAAGGTGAAGGGGAAAAGATTTAATAGGAAACCGAGGGTTAACCTTTTCACACAAAGGGTGGTGGGTGTATGGAACAAGCTGCCAGAGGAGGTAGTTGAGGCTGGGATAATCCCATCATTTATGAAACAGTTAGACAGGTACATGGATAAGACAGGTTTGGAGGGATATGGACCAAGCGCAGGCAAGTGGGACTAGTGTAGCTGGGACATTGTTGGCCGGTGTGGACAAGTTGGGCCGTAGGGCCTGTTTCCGCACTGTATCACTCTATGACTCTATGAGGAAATCTTTTTTCACCCAGAGAGATGTGAATCTGTGAAATTCTCTGCCTCAGAAGGCAGTGGAGGCCAATTCTCTGAATGCATTCAAGAGAGAGCTAGATAGAGCTCTTAAGGATAGCGGAGTTAGGGGGTATGGGGAGAAGGCAGGAACGGGGTACTGATTGAGAATGATCAGCCATGATCACATTGAATGGCGGTGCTGGCTCGAAGGGCCGAATGGCCTACTCCTGCACCTATTGCCTATTGTCTAAGCCTCCTCTCCGCCCTCTCCAAAGCCTCCATATCCTTCCTGTAAAGGGATGTCTGGAACCTCACTCAATACTGGGAATGCAGCCTAACCAAAGTGCTATAGAGCTGCTTCATGATGTCCTGATCTTATATTCCATGCCCCTGGCAATGAAGCCAAGCACACTCCATGCCTTCTTTACCACCCTATCCACTTGTTTTGCCACCTTCATTGAACTATGAACTTGGACTCCAAGACATCAATGCTGTTGAGGATCTTGTCATCCACTGTATTCTCTCTCCTCACATTCAACCTCCCAAAGTGCAACACCTCACACTTGTTCGGGTTAAATACCATCTGCCATTAAATACCATCTGCCATTTCTCTGCCCGTTCTCTGAAAGAATGGATTGACTGGGCTTATATTCACTGGAATTTAGAAATATGAAAGGGGATCTTATAGAAACATATCAAATTCTTAAGGGATTGGACAGGCTAGATGCAAGAAAAATGTTCCCGATGTTGGGGGAGTCCAGACCAGGGGTTACAGTTTAAGAATAAGGGGTAGGCCGTTTAGGACTGAGATGAGGGAGCCCTGGTTGAAATTTACGAGTCATCCTTAAATACAGGAGAGGTGCTGGAAGACTGGAGGGTGGCAAATGTTGTGCCTCTTTTCAAGAAGGGCTGCAGGGAAAATGCTGGGAACTATAGGCCGGTGAGCTTCACATCTGTAGTTGGAAAGTTACTGGAGAGTATTCTGAGGGGTAGGATATACAGGCATTTGGATGGGCAAGGGCTGATTAGGGATAGTCAGCATGGTTTTGTACGTGGGAGGTCGTGTCTCACAAATCTGATTGATTTTTTTGAAGACGTGACCAAAAAGGTTGATGAGGGCAGAGCTGTAGATGTTGTTTACATGGACTTCAGTAAGGCATTCAACAAGGTTCCGCATGGGAGGCTGCTCTGGAAGGTTAGAACTCATGGGATCCAAGGAGAGATAGCAAATTGGCTCCATGGAAGGAAGCAGAGGGTGATGGTGGAAGGTTGCTTCTCGGACTGGAGGCCTGTGACTAGTGGTGTGCCTCAGGGGTCGTGCTGGGTCCGTTACTGTTTGTCATCTACATCAATGATTTGGATGAGAACAGACAGGGCAAGATTAGCAAGTTTGCTGATGATATAAAGGTTAGTGGTTTTGCAGATAGTGAAGATGGTTGTGAACGATTGCAGCAGGATCTGGATCGATTGGCCAGGTGGGCGGAGGAATGGTTGATGGAATGTAATACAGAGAAGTGTGAGGTGTTGCATTTTGGGACGTTGAACAAGGGCAGGACCTACACAGGAAATGGTAGGCCTCTTGGTAGTGTTGTAGAGCAGAGGGATCTAGGAGTACAGGTGCATGGTTCTTTGAAGGTCGAGTCGCAGGTAGGTAAGGTGATCAAAAAGGCTTTTGGCACTTTGGCCTTCATCAGTCAGAGTATTGCGTATAGAAGTTGGGAGGCCATATTGCAGTTATATAAGACGTTGGTGAGACCACGTTTAGAATATTGTGTTCAGTTCTGGGCACCATGTTATAGGAAATATATTGTCAAGCTTGAAAGGGTTCAGAAAAGATTTACGAGGATGTTGCCAGGACTAGAGGGTGTGAGCTCTAGGGAGAGGTTGAGCAGGCTGGGTCTCTATTCCATGGAGCGCAGGAGGATGAGGGGAGATCTTATAGAGGTGTACAAAATCATGAGAGGAACAGATCGGGTAAATGCACAGAGTCTTTTGCCCAGAGTAGGGGAATCGAGGACCAGAGGACATGGATTCAAGGTGAAGGGGAAAAGATTTAATAGGAAACCGAGGGTTAACCTTTTCACACAAAGGGTGGTGGGTGTATGGAACAAGCTGCCAGAGGAGGTAGTTGAGGCTGGGATAATCCCATCATTTATGAAACAGTTAGACAGGTACATGGATAAGACAGGTTTGGAGGGATATGGACCAAGCGCAGGCAAGTGGGACTAGTGTAGCTGGGACATTGTTGGCCGGTGTGGACAAGTTGGGCCGTAGGGCCTGTTTCCGCACTGTATCACTCTATGACTCTATGAGGAAATCTTTTTTCACCCAGAGAGATGTGAATCTGTGAAATTCTCTGCCACAGAAGGCAGCGGAGGCCAATTCACGGGATGTATTCAAGAGAGAGTTAGATTTAGCTCTTAGGGCTAATGGAATCAAGGGATATGGGGAAAAAGTGGGAACGTGGTACTGATTTTGGGTGATCAGCCATGATCATATTGAATGGTGGTGCTGGCTCGAAGGGCCGAATGGCCTACTACTCCTACACCTATTTTCTATGTTTCTATTTCTGCAGCTGATCTATATCGTGCTGCATCTTCTGAAAGCCTTCCTCCAATTTTGGCATCATCAGCTAACTTACTCACCAACCCATCTACATTTACATCCAGGTCACTCATCTGTATCACAACCAGCAGCGGTCCCAGCACAGATCCCTGCCCAACTCCACCGGTCACAGACCTCCAGCCAGACTATCAACCTTGCACCACATTCCCTCTGAATAATCCGTTCTGAATCCATACCACCTGGTCATTGTGAATCCCATGCATCTTAATCTTCTGGATCAGTCTAGCAGAAGGGACCTTCTCAAAAGCCTTGCTAAAATCCATGTGTACAACATCCACCATCCTAGAGAGACACAAAAAGCTGGAGTAACTCAGCGGGACAGGCAACATCTCTGGAGAGAAGGAATGGGTGACGTTTCGGGTCGAGACCCTTCTTCAGAGATGTCTCTCCAGAGATGTTTCCTGTCCCACTAAGCTACTCCAGCATTTTGTGCCTAACTTTGGTTTAAACCCGCATCTGCAGTTCCTTCCTACACATCCACCTTTGTCCTACCTTTGTCAATGTCACCTCCTCCAAAAACTCAATCAAGCTAGTAATACACAACCTGCCATATGCAAACCCGCCCTGGCTATCTCTCATTATCCCATTTCCAAAAGGGAGCAAATCCTATGCTGAAGGATTCAACAGGTGGATATCACTGCTTATGCATTACTGGATATGGATACTAGATCTGATAAGTTACGGGTGATAGTGAGCTACAATAGAGTGTGGAGGATGTGTTTTCAGATGAAGTTGCCAAACGGCAGCACGTAGAGGAGAAATAGGGTGAGACTTAGTTTAGTTATTTTAGTTCAGTTTAGAGATACAGCGCTGAAACAGGCCCTTTCGGCCCACCGGGTCCGCGCCGACCAGCGATCCCCGCACATTAACACTATCCTACACACACTAGGGACAATCTTTAATTTACCAAGCCAATTAACCTAGAAACCTGTACGACTTTGGAGTGTGGGAGGAAACCAAAGATCTCTGAGAAAACTCACGCAGGTCACGGGGAGAACGTACAAACTCCGTACAGACAGCGCCCGTAGTCGAGATCGAACCTGGGTCCCGGCGCTGCATTCGCTGTAAGGCAGCAACTCTACCGCTGCGCCACCGTGCCGCACAGAGGCGAGTAGATCCTCATGGGCAACAAATTTAATGTCATTTTTTATTATTTCTTATATTTTATAGCTGGTGTTATTGTTGAAATGAATTGAGACCATAAAAAAGCAGTAGTAGGAGTAAAACATAAGTCTAGCAGAGCCTGATCTACCGATTCAACGTAGGTATTTATTCACAAAATGCTGGAGTAACTCAACAGGTCAGGCAGCATCTCAGGAGAGAAGGAATGGGTGACCTTTCGGGTCAAGACCCTTCTTCAGACTGATGTCAGGGGGGCGGGACAAAGGAAGGATATAGGTGGAGACAGGAAGATAGAGGGAGATCTGGGAAGGGGGAGGGGAAGAGAGGGACAGAGGAACTATCTAAAGTTGGAGAAGTCAATGTTCATACCGCTGGGCTGCAAGCTGCCCAAGTGAAATATGAGGTGCTGTTCCTCCAATTTCCGGTGGACCTCACTATGGCACTGGAGGAGGCCCATGACAGAAAGGTCTACCTACCAATTCAACTACCAATTCAATTACACTACCAATTCAACGTGATCACAGTGACCTGATCTTGCCATTAACTATACTTTCTTCACTGTCTTCATAATCCTTGACTTCCCTATTGATTAAAAAGATGTCCACCTTGTCCTCAATTACACCGCAGTGGTATAAACATTGACTTCTCTAACTTCAAGTAGCCCTTGCTTTCCCTCTCTCTGCAACCCCTCCCCTTCCCAGTTCTTCAACCAGTCTCACTGTCTCCGACTACATTATCTCTGCTTTGTTGTTATCTTCTCCCAACTAACATTTTCCTTGATCTCCATTCCCCTTTGTCCTGTTTTCACACCTTACACTTTCTTATCGATACACTTCCTTATCTATGTACCTCCCACTCCCCTTACATCAGTCTAAAGAAGGGTCTCGAACCGAAACATCACCCATTCCTTCTCTCCAGAGAAGCTGCCTGTCCCATTGAGTTACTCCAGCATTTTGTGTCCATTCTCAGATATATTCATTAGCCTGACTCCATTGTTCTCCGGGACAGTGTTTCAAAGATTCTGGACCCTGAGATAAGAAATTCCTCCTCACTTTCATGTTATAGAGCAAATGCTCGGATTGCTAAACCACATCTTGGTTCGAGATTTCTCCACATTGTCTCTGACAAAATGTTGTGGTGGCTTGGCCTATCTACAGCCTTTGTGCATACTGCACACAACGTGCCTGAACATTATAGACCCAATATACGATCTGTACAATGTTAGAGGAAGGGATGAAGGCAAAACATGTCCTCTTAAAATGGAGTTCAAAATCAATATTTGGTGTGGAGACCAATGAAGATCTTATAGAAACATATAAAATTCTTAAGGGGTTGGAGAGGCTAGATGCGGGAAGATTGTTCCCGATGTTGGGGAAGTCCAGAACCAGGGGTCACAGCTTAAGGATAAGGGGGAAGTCTTTTAGGACCGAGATGAGAAAACATTTCTTCACACAGAGAGTGGTGAGTCTGTGGAATTCTCTGCCACAGAAGGTAGTTGAGGCCAGTTCATTGGCTATATTTAAGAGGGAGTTAGATGTGGCCCTTGTGGCTAAAGGGATCAGGGGGTATGGAGAGAAGGTAGGTACAGGTTACTGAACTGGATGATCAGCCATGATCATATTGAATGGCGGTGCAGGCTCGAAGGGCCGAATGGCCTACTCCTGCACCTATTTTCTATGTTTCTATGTAAGAAGACTGCATATGCTTCAATAGTGCTTTATTTGCCACGTATGCAACTGCACAGTGAAATTCATTTAACATATTTAGATTTAGAGATACAGCGCGGAAACAGGCCTTTCAGCCCACCGGGTCCGCGCCGCCCAGCGATCCCCGCACATTAACACTATCCTACACACACTAGGGACAATTTTTACATTTACCCAGTCAATTAACCTACAAACCTGTACGTCTTTGGAGTGTGGGAGGAAACCGAAGATCTTGGAGAAAACCCACTCTGGTCACGGGGAGAACGTACAAACTCCGTACAGACGGTGCCCGTAGTCAGGATCGAACCTGAGTCTCTGCCGCTTCATTCGCTGTAAGGCAGCAACTCTACCGCTGCACCACCGTGCTGCCATATATTACACATGTGGGCGCTGCCATTTTTGGCGCCATTATTCAAAGTCCAAAGTCCGGTCGGCCCACGCGCTCGATGTACTGGAGCAGTTCCCGCGAACCCGTGTCCTTCTCCTCTCCACGCCCGGCCATCTTTGCGTCATGGGGGCTTCTCCTGCAGCCGACCTTGAAGGCGCTGGAGGCATTACCCCAGTTCACCCTCCACCCTCCTTGCTCCTCAGGTCCAACTTTTCCAACTCCCTCCCGTTTACGCCGTCTGCTGTACCTCTGGGCGGGTTCCCGATCCTGCCGACAGATTCCGACAAGCTTGATTGTTATTGAAGGAAGGACTGTTTTTTGGCCCGTTTAATATGCACTTCATTAACTTCCCCTGATTCCACACACTGAGCAGATTGGTGCTGGAAGGCAAGGCTAAGAGCTATTATGTCCATTTTGCTAATCTCATGGCCCAGTTAATTCTTGTGCATTTGGAACCTACAAGGTAGCAGCAACTGGAAAACCTGGACGGTCTTTGACCTTCAGGTTAAGAATGTAAAAACAATGTCTGAATTTATTGTTTCCGTAAACAATGCACAATTTGTATTAAGTAAAATAGAAAGTGTTGGAGTAACTCAGTGGGTCAGGCAGCTTCTCTGGAGAGAAGGAATGGGTGATGTTTTGGGTCGAGACCCTTCTCCAGACTCTTGAGTTTTCAGTCTGAAGAAGGGTCTCAATCCAAAACGTCACCCATTCCTTCTCTCCAGAGAAGCTGCCTGTCCCCCTGAGTTACTCCAGCATTTTGTGTAAACCAGCATCTGCAGTTCCTTCCTACACAGGTGATTAGTGGACACAGGTGAGAGGTGTGTGATTGGAGCATGTGTGGACAAAGGCTAGAGATGAAAAGGAGATGAAAAGGAGATGAAAAGGAGATGAAAAGGAGATGAAAAGGAGATGAAAAGGAGATGAAAAGGAGATGAAAAGGAGATGAAAAGGAGATGAAAAGGAGATGAAAAGGAGATGAAAAGGAGATGAAAAGGAGATGAGAGAAAAAGACTGAAATGTAAAACCAGAGGTATGGATATGGATGTAAAGGGAATGCAGGCCATGATAGTGGGAGAACTGGGTGTGGGCATGGAAAGGGAGGGGGGGGGGGGGGGGGGTTATCTAAAATTGGAGAATCCAGTGTTCACACCATCCTATTAACTATGATGCAATATGTATTAACTGCCCCATTGATGTAATCTGAAAAGTATGTAAACATTTTTTCTAAAAATATCTTATAGGTATGCATTTAATTTGGTTGTTGGTCTAGGAACACTCCCCAGTACATCGATCTTTACAATATGTTGTACCTATACACAGTATAGATAGTTCAAATTTGACTTGTTAGCACTCCACAAGAGAAACAACCTGGTTTTCAACATTGCAGGGAGATGGAACGTTTACTCAGCTAATATTCTATTATGCTGTGTGATCTGAGCCAGATGTTCAACTATTTCTCTTTCAAAGTAGTAAATTACCATGTAATTAACCTCTTCTGATAAGCTTCACTATTCAAAATTTCATATAAAGAGCAAAGATTGCTAATTTTGTATTTACATCCTCCAGGTCAATGATCAACATAAATTGGTTGTGTTTATACCACAGCACTTTCTTAAGCAAACAAATTCAGCTTTTTGAACTATTCTTCATAGTTTCGTTATTTTTCTAAATCATATTTTGCAAAAATATTATTTCGAAGGCAGGATACCAAAATTATGATGAATTGGTAGTCATGAATTCCATTCTTGGGTTTTAGGTTTCTTTGACAACGCCAGCATTTATTTGTCAATGAAGATAGACACAAAATGCCAGAGTAACTCAGCAGGACAGGCAGCATCTCTGGAGAGAAGGAATGGGTGACGTTTTGGGTCGAGACCCTTCTTCTTTGATCTGCTTTCTTCTTTGATCTGCTTTGATCTGTCGTTTTCACACCTTACCCTTGTCTAGATTCTTCAGTCTGAAGAAGGGTCTCGACCCGAAATGTCATCAGTCTGAAGAAGGGTCTTCAGTCTGACCCGAAACGTCACCCATTCCTTCTCTCCAGAGATGCTGCCTGACCTGCTGAGTTACTCCAGCATTTTGTGATACCTTCGATTTATACCAGCATCTGCAGTTATTTTCCTACACAGGTTTGTAGGTTGATTGGCTTGGTACAAATGTAGATTGTCCTTAGTGTGTGCAGGGTAGTGTTAGTGTACAGGGGTCGCTGGTCGGTGCAGACTCCGTGGGCCAAAGGGCTTGTTTCCACGTTGTATCTCTAAACTAAACTAAAGCATCTTATTGAAGCACTTATTTTTAAAATCTTAATCCCACATTTTCATGGTTATTGCTATTTAAACCCTGCAGTTTTCTATGTTGTTGCAGGTTTCTTAACTTGAATTTAGATTCTCCAATTGTTATATCAGGATCAAACATCACATCTCCAGTTTATTAGCTCTTCAAGCTCCCTCAAGTTATGATGGAAGTGTTAAACATGCTGCCAGTAATTTATTAATCTACATGTAAAAATTGTCTCGAGTGGGTGTAGGATAGTGTTAGCGTGCGGGGATCGCTGATCGGCACAGACCCGGTGGGCCGAAGGGCCTGTTTCCACGCTGTATCTTTAAACTAAACTAAACTACATAGAAATTCTATTTGGCGCATTTATAACTCCCATTTTTGATATTTAGGAGCAGAGATTTGGTGTTCCTTTGTTAAAATACTTGCATAAAACATTGTGATGCACAATTAAAGTGAATAGTTGATATTTACATTCAAAACTGCCTCATATTTTTGCTCTACAAATGAACACTATTGCAAAATAGGAAGAAAATGTCTATTTTTTATATTTCAGTAGTCGTCACTTATCTTCAAATCTACTGAAGAAGGGTTTCGACCCGAAACGTCACCCATTCCTTCTAACCAGAGATGCTGCCTGTCCCACCGAGTTACTCCAGCATTTTGTGTCTATCTTCGGTGTAAACCAGCATCTGCAGTTCCTTCCGACACCTTTTATCTACTTACTTAGTAAATCCATTTTTTTCCCCCTGTACAATTACCCTGGTTTAAACTCTAAGCAGCAGTTCTGTGGTGGGAGCTGAGACCTTGTTAGTTTTCAGTCTGGGTTCGTGGGGAAGTTCTCTCCAGCCTGTGGGTAGGAGGCCAGTGTGGAGGCAAGAGGCTTCTGCCTGAGTCTGAAGGGATTGAGACAAGGTGCTGAGCAGGTATTTGCAGGATTTTCGATGAGGAGAGGGAGGAAAAGATATGGAGAGGAAATACTTATTTATGGGGCCTGGATGTAGGGTTGCCAACTGTCCCGTATTAGACGGGACATCCCATATTTTGGGCTAAATTAGTTTGGCCCGCATGGGACCGCCCTTGTCCCGTATTAGTAGGGTTGCCAACTTCCTCACTCCCAAATAAGGGACAAAGGATGTCGTCACCGCCCCCCACGCCCCACGTGACCTCACCCAGCCAGCGGCCACGTGCTCCCGCCTGAGCCGGGCGGCCACCATTGGTGGAGCGGGAACACGTGGCTGCTGGCTGGGTGAGGTCACGTGGGGCGCGGGGCGGTGACGTCACCTTGTCCTGTATTTAGGAGTGAGGAAGTTGGCAACCCTAAGCCTGGATGCGTACTTCTGTACAAGGATGTGTGCGTTAAGCTAAATGTTGGAAAGTAGTTTTAATAAATGCTTTATTTAAAGTATAAGAAAATAATTGCAGATGCTGGTACAAATCGAAGGTATTTATTCACAAAATGCTGGAGTAACTCAGCAGGTCAGGCAGCATCTTGGGAGAGAAGGAATGGGTGACGTTTCGGGTCGAGACCCTTCTTCAGACTGATATCATATGTTATATGATGTCATATTACTTTATGACATTATATGTTATATGATGTTATATTACTTTATTTAAAGTAATTGCTTTCTGTTGCCTGACGGGTATAAATTAAATTCGTGAATATGTGGGAGAATGTTCCGCACAGATTCTCCAACCTGTCGTGGTGGCGCAGAGGCAGAGTTGCTGCCTTACAGCGTCAGAGACCCGGGTTCGCTGGTCGACGCAGACTCGGTGGGCTGAAGGGCCTGTTGTAAAGTAGGCATGCAGGTACAGCAGGCAGTGAAGAAAGCGAATGGTATGTTGGCATTCATAGCGAGGGGATTTGAGTATAGGAGCAGGGAGGTACTGCAGCAGTTGTACAAGGCATCGGTGAGACCACACCTGGAGTATTGCGTACAGTTTTGGTCTCCTAATCTGAGGAAAGACATTCTTGCCATAGAGGGAGTACAGAGAAGGTTCACCAGATTGATTCCTGGGATGGCAGGACTTTCATATGAAGAAAGACTGGATAGACTCGGCTTGTACTCGCTGGAATTTAGAAGATTGAGGGGGGATCTTATAGAAACGTACAGAATTCTTAAGGGGTTGGACAGGCTAGATGCAGGAAGATTGTTCCCGATGTTGGGGAAGTCCAGAACCAGGGGTCACAGTTTAAGGATAAGGGGGAAGTCTTTTAGGACCGAGATGAGAAAGTTTTTTTTCACACAGAGAGTGGTGAATCTGTGGAATTCTCTGCCACAGAAGGTCGTTGAGGCCAGTTCATTGGCTATATTTAAGAGGGAGTTAGATGTGGCCCTTGTGGCTAAAGGGATCAGGGGGTATGGAGAGAAGGCAGGTATGGGATACTGAGTTGGATGATCAGCCATGATCATATTGAATGGCGGTGCAGGCTCGAAGGGCCGAATGGCCTACTCCTGCACCTATTTTCTATGTTTCTATGTTTCCATGCTGTATCTCTAAATAAACAAATTTAAACTAAGTGCAATGACCCTGCCTGGGAAAACCGCATACTCCTTGTTCATACCAAGTGCTTGGTTTTCTGCTGAATTTGAGCCACAGGAGATGGAGACTTGTTCCTACCTACACCTGCAAATAACTAAAGGGCTGTCTTTTAATGCCTTTGAGAATTTCTGAAATAAAAGTACACATTGATGGAAATATGTCGGAGGTGTGTTAACATTTTTAGAAAAAGAGTTGGGTTGATATCCTGACTATGTGATTCTGTGCCTCGGGGGAAACATCAATTTTAATTGTGTCCTTTTATAAAAGACGTCATTGGGAAGATCCTGAAAGAATTGAATTTCCATCACAGCGTTTCACGGGGAAATAGATTAACGGTTCTGAATTATCATCCCAATATCATCTGCATTCTTGCAAATGAGCGCAACTCCAAAGCAGTTTCCCTTCAAAACAACATCAGTGTCTGAAGTAAAATTCTAGATCTACATTTCTTGATATTAATGAGAAAATATTAATATTAATATGTATGCAATTTATATAGTTAATTAAAAGACCATGTTAGGAATGAATCCAGTAACTAAAGTCACTAACTAATTAAAGTAACAAGCCATTTTAAATACCTTAGAGGGAAAATAACGAGAAATAAATAATCAAGGTGCAGAATGACTAGCCCACTTCATCTGATTTGGTTTGAATGGAGAAACTAGCATGATTTTGTTCCAGGCAAAATGTGTCGGAGGAACTACAGATGCTGGTTTACACTGAAGACAGACACAAAATGTTGGAGTAACTCAGCAGAACAGGCAGCGTCTCTGGAGAGAAGGAATGGGTGATGTGTGATGTTCAGGCCAAGAGCCTTCTTCAGACAGAGAGTCAGGGGAGAGGGAGACACAGAGATGAGGAAGTGTAAGGTGTGAAAATGAGACATCAAAGGGGATGCGGATTCAAGGAAAGTGTTTAACAGATCATTGTTAGCTAGGAGAAGGTGACAACGAAGCATACAAATTTAATCAAGGGGTCTGTCATGCTGGTTGGAGAACTAGAAAGGGGGAGGGATGGAGAGAGAGGGAAAGCAAGGTTTACTTGAAGGTTCTGGCATCCGTCCATCTACGGGAGATGATGGTGCAGCTTGGCATTGTCCTGCTTGGAGAGGGGGACTTTACATCTGTGGTTACATCTCACTGTGCCCAGCAAGGATGAAGTGTCCTCTCCATTTGATTTGGCCGCTGAGCCTGGGCAGGTAAATGGGAATACAGACGTGCCCAGCGTCAGCATTCCCCTCTCCACCTGATAGGGTGACTCCAGAGGAGCGGCGTGGCTGCTACGTCTGGGGCCTACTCGGTTGCAGGAGTTGCCGGAAGGCGGACGCATGAGGGGTCAGCCGACCATCTCTAGGGACTCCAGCTCCAGTGCCTTTGGCTCTCCTGAGCCTTACCCACAAGGCAGCGGGCGGGCGGGGTGCTATTTAACCCCTCGTTGGGACCTGGTTGATGGGCGTCAGGACGTGTCCACCGAGTTCCTCCGAGATTCCTGCGCAGTTTAGCCCGGGCCTACACTGTCCGGAACTACTATCCGGACTTACACTGTCTGGACCTACAGCGTCTAGGCCTACAGTGTCTGGGCCTACAGCACTCCCCGGGCCTAATACAGGACAAGGGCTGTCGTCCCGTACAGGACAAACCAATTTAGCCCAAAATACGTGGTGTCCCGGCTAATACGGGACAGTTGGCAACCCTGTATGAATACCTGACTGATGAAGGTAACTTTACAGTGGTTAATCTCATGCAAATTGAGAGGCCAGATTTGAAAGCTCGCCAGAGCTATCTGAGGTGTATGAAATCGAGGGGAATAGTTAGGATGAATGCACAGAATCTTAGGGTGGGTGAATCAGGACCTAGATGGCAAAACTTCAAGGTAGGAGGGGAAAAGTTAACAGGCTCTGAGGGGCAACATTTTCACACATAGGGTGATGGGTAGATGGGATGAACTGCCAGAGGAAGTAGTTGAGGCAGATACAAGACATTTTGACAGATACAGAGATAGGAAAAGTTTAAAGGGGTTGGTGCCAAACACAGGGAAATGAGTACAGCCCAAGGTGGAACATCCTAGTTGGTATGGACAACTTGGGTTGAAGGGCCTGTTTCCTTGCTTATCAGTTTAGTGTGGGGACAGATCCTTTGGCCCACCGAGCCCACGAGGACCAGACCTCACCCATACACTAGTTCTATCGTACACATTAAGGACAATTTACAGAAGCTAATTAACCTGCAAACCTGCACGTCTTTGGAGTGTGGGAGGAAACCGGAGCACCCGGAGAAAACCCACATACAAATACACAGGGAGAACATACAAATTCCGTACAGACAGCACCTGTAGTCAGGATGGAACCCGGGTGTCTGGCGCTGTAAGCCAGCAACTCTACCGCTGCGCCACCGTATCACCTATATGACTCTATATCACAGACTCTATGACTGCATCTCAAAGCCATTTCAGCTGTCAGTTTGAAATTCAGTTGCCTGTCATTAAATTTCACCTGTCAGATTTTAGTGCAAATGGAATGCATTTAGTGCATTCCAAGTTAATTGCCTTCTAAGTGAAAATAGGAAAATATGGAACAAGCTGCCAGAGGAGGTAGTTGTGGCTGGGACTATCCCATCGTTTAAGAAAAAGTTAAGACAGGTACATGGATAGGACAGGTTTGGAGGGATAAGGACCAAGCGCAGGCAGGTAGGATTAGTGTAGCTGGGACATTGTGGGCAGGTTGGGCCGAAGGACCTGTTTCCACACTGTATCACTCTATGACTCTATGTATTTGAAACGAATGACCTTCATTTCCCTAAACCACAAGACTATGATAACACAGCAAAAGTAAGTATAATTCTCAAGATACATTTGTCGGGACAGTTTTAACTTTATTTATTTGCTTCCTTTGTTAGGTTCCCTCTGGTTCGTTAGTGTAGGGATTTTTCTAATGAAGCATTGGGATGGTCCTGATCTTTATTGTGAAATTTTGATCCAAGTGAACATTAGCAGAAGAAATCTAAAGGGCCTGTCCCAGTTACATGATTTTTAAGGCGACTGCCGGCGACTGTCAAAGTCGTAGCAGATCGCCGACATTATCTTTTACCCCACGACAATGACCACGACAATGACCATGACAATGCCGAGTCAGGTCGATAGGAGTAACTTTTTTTTGTGAAACTAGCACCTGGCTACGAGATTACACCGTCTTCGGAAACATCGCGAAATTCCCACGCTTACCTGACCGTCAAACTGTTACCTCCAATCTACCTGTCAAATGTCCTGACGGTAAATAAATTGGTTAAAGAAAACTATCTTCTGGTATCTTCAAATGCCTTTTCTTAATTTAATATTACGTGCTTCTAAATGCATCTGCGACAACCTAGCAAACCTGGGGACAGCATGCGACAGGCAGCGCCCGCAATAAGCTACGATACCTGGCGACAAGCCAGTTGTCGCCCAGAAATTTCTAGCAGGTAAATTTTTCCGTGACGCGCCGAGATCCGCTACGATTCATTGAAGACTCCTCACGATCGTGCCCGCGACACCCCGGCAAACGTTCAGCGACAGCCTAGTCGCTGGCAGTCGCCTTAAAATCGCCTAAGTGGGACAGGCCCTTAAAGCACCACCAAACGGTTGGATGTGGCACGACTCCATAGTATTGTGGATTCACCAGATCCCAGAATGATAATAATTCAGTGGTCAGCTGCTGATGCAGTTGTTCCTTTGCATCACAAAAACAACCCGCTATTACCATGTTGCCATGTCAACCAGGTGCGGGCACAGAGGATCTATTGCCATGGCAATGACCTAGGCATGAATAAGCACATGCGTCAAAATGCCACTTAACTACTCAACACCTTCACTCAGTCCCCCTCGGCCTACACAATAACCTGGTTGCTTTCACTTGAACTCCCCCTTTAACTCTTTAACTCCCCCTCCCATTCCCACACTGTTCTTTCTGTCCTGGGCCTCCTCCACTGTCAGAGTGAGGTCCAGGACAAATTGGAGGAACAGCACCCCATATTGCACTTGGGCAGCTTACACCCCAGCGGTATGAACATTGACTTCTCTAACTTCAATAACCCTTGCTTTCCCTCTCTCTCTGTCCCTCCCCCACCGTAGTTCTCTGACCAGTTTCAACGGTTCAAAGGCCAGTTTATTGTCACGCGTACCAATTAAGGTGCAGTGAAACTCGGATTACCAGACAGCCATACTGAAAAAAAGCAACAGGACACACAACTACATAAACGTTAACATAAACATCCACCACAGCAGATTCCCCACACTCCTCACTGTGATGGACGGCAATAAAGTCTTATCTTCCTCCTCCTTATTCCCCCACGGTCGGGGCAGTCGAACCGTCCACAGTCGAGGCGATCAAGGCTCCCGCAGCCAGTGGTCAAGGCCTGCACGTCGGGGTGATCAAAGCCCCCGTGTAGGGGGGATCGAAGCCCCGTGTAGGGGCGAGTGAAGCCCCCGTGTAGGGGGGATTGAGGGATTGAACCCCCTGTGTAGTGGGGATTGAAGCCCCGTGTAGGGGGGATTGAAAGATTGAAGGATTGAAGCCCCTGTGTAGGGGGGATTGAAGCCCCTGTGTAGGGGGGATTGAAGGATTGAAGCCCCTGTGTAGGGGGGATTGAAGCCCCTGTGTAGGGGGGGGAATTGAAGGATTGAAGCCCCTGTGTAGGGGGGATTGAAGCCTCTGTGTAGGGGGGATTGAAGGATTGAAGCCCCTGTGTACGGGGGATTGAAGGATTGAAGCCCCCGCGTCGGGACGATTTAAAATTTAAAATGTCATCTGCAGCAAAACCTTTTAAGAGTATCTTCATTAGACTGAGATAGGCTTGGATTACATTTGTTAATATCAATTTTATTATTAAGAATGGCCATGAGATTGGAAATGCTTCTCCATATTACCTATTCCTTTGGACTAACGCTACAAGTGTAACAACTTGTATCAAACAGCGTTTACTGAAACATTTCTCTAACATTGCCCTTTCAGATTAGTTTGTTGTCTCGTGTACCGAGGCTTTTGTTGCATGCTGTCTAGTCAGCAGAAACACAATACATGATTACAGTCAAGTCATTCACAGTGTACAGATACGTGATAAGGGAATAATGTAAACTATTATTGCTATTATTGAACTATTAGTGTTTGTTGTTTTTTATGTCTACGTAAACTTGTGTCTATATCTATATCTGTACCTGTATCTATGTCTATATCTATCTACACATGTAGGAAGGAACTGCAGATGCTGGTTTACACCAAAGTTTGACACAAAATGTTGGAGTAACTCAGTGGGACAGGCATCATAGAAACATAGAAAATAGGTGCAGGATTGTGGATGATCAGCCATGATCACAATGAATGGCGGTGCTGGCTTCGAGACTTCTCTTTACAACTTCTCCTTCGACTCCTCCCACTTTCTCCAAATCCAAGGCGTAGCTATGGGCACTCGCATGGGCCCCAGCTATGCCTGCCTCTGTAGGCTCGGTTAGTCTCCATCTCCATCCTCTTTGCCTGATTTCACACCTTACAATTCCTTATCTGTGCATCTCCCTCTCCCCTGACTCCCAGTCTGAAGAAGGGTCTCTACCCTGAACGTCACCCCTTCCTTCTCACCAGAGATGCTGTCTGTCCCGCTGAGTTACTCCGGCATGGAATGAGTGAGATGGCAACTTCTGTGGCCCCAACAGAGGTTGTGCGGCACGGTGGCGCAGCGGTAGAGTTGCTGCCTTACAGCGAATGCAGCGCCAGAGACCCGGTTTCCATCCCGACTACGGGCGCCGTCTGTATGGAGTTTGTACGTTCTCCCCGTGACCTGCGAGGGTTTTCTCCGAGATCTTCGGTTTCCTCCCACACTCCAAAGACGTACAGGTTTGTAGGTTAATTGGCTTGGTAAATGTAAAAATTGTCCCTAGTAGGTATAGGATAGTGTTAACGTGCGGGGATCGCTGGTCGGCGCGGACCCGGTGGGCCGAAGGGCCTGTTTCCGCGCTGTATCTCTAAACTGAACTAAACAGCTACAATTAGTATTTATCACTGGTCTTCCAGACAGATTTAGAAATGACATCAGATGTTTCGATTAAAAATGTTGTGAAAAGAAATCAATAACATACAATCACGACACACTTTAATACAAAACAACCCGAAACAACACCTATTCCTTTTCTCCAGAGATGCTGTCTGGCCCATTGAGTTACTCCAGCATTTTGCGTCTATCTTCAGTATAAACCAGCATCTGTAGTTCCTTCCGACACTTTAGTTTAATTTAGTTTAGTTTAGTTTAGAGATACAGTGCGGAAACAGGCCCTTCGACCCACCGAATCCGCGCCGCCCAGCGATCCCCGCACATTAACACTATCCTACACCCACTAGGGACAATTTGCACCAAGCCAATTAACCTACAAACCTGCACGTCTTTGGAGTGTGGGAGGAAACCGAAGATCTCGGAGAAAACCCACAAGATCACGGGGAGAACGTACAAACTCCATACAGACGGCGCCCGTAGTTGGGATTGAACCCGGGTCTCTGGCGCTGTAAGCGCTGTAAGGCAGCAACTCTACCGCTGCCCACCGTGCCGCACAATTAGCTTCAATAGACAATAAATTTGAATAAAAAGTGAACTGTTAAAAAATCTGACTTTGATATCCACTCTAGATAGTCAGTGGTGGTGAGTTAGCAAGGTGGCTTTTTGCTTCTTTCACTGGGCTTCCAGCACATCCATGCTGCACATCTGGCCAGCTGTTCCTCGTTTCATGCATGTAGGCTGATGCGTGAGTTTGGGGTGAGGGTGGGTGATGGGGTTAGTGTTGAATGTGATCTGTGCGCTGTCATCCAGGCAGGTAATCGCAGGTATTGCACCTGCCACAGCGTGGAGCCTCCCACCTGCCGGGCAGGTTCCGAGCATGTTCCAAATCTGTGAGCATGAAGACCTCCTGGCAGCAACGAGGGCAATGGAGACCTGTTGATTGATTTAACGATGTGACTCGAGGACCAGAGGACATAGGTTCAAGGTGAAGGGGAAAGATTCAAGAGGAACCTGAGAAGCAACTTTTTGGTTAGGGTGGTGTGTGTACGGAACGAGCTGCCAAAGGAGGTAGTTGAGGCTGGGACTATCCCAATGTTTAAGAAACAGTTAGATAGGTACGTGGATAGGACAGGTTTGAAGGGATATGGACCAAACGCGGGCAGGTGGGACTGGTGTAGATGGGGCATGTTAGCCGGTGTGGGCAAGTCGGGCCGAAGGGCCTGATTCCACACTGTATCACTCTGTGACCTCTCTTCCAGCTGACAAAAGATCCTTTGCCACTTCATCCCTCCACACCAGGAGTGTGAAGCATCTCTTGACGATGATGGTTCATGCTGTTGGAGTTTGCAAACCCCATTGTGATTTGTCATTCAGAAAAACATTTGCACTTGATTGCACAGATGAGTGGGGATATTTCCAAATCATTCCACACACCTCAGAGTGTGTTTAGCTTAGTTTAGTTTAGTTTGGAGACACACCGACCATCGATCCCCGCACATTAACACTGTTAACACTGCCCTACACACCGACCAGCGATCCCCGCACACTAACATCTCTTACACACCGACCAGCGATCCCCGCACACTAACACTCTCCTACACACTGACCAGCGATCCCCGCACACTAACACTGCCCTACACACCGACCAGCGATCCCCGCACACTAACACTCTCCTACACACCGACCAGCGTTCCCCGCACACTAACACTCTCCTACACACCGACCAGCGATCCCCGCACACTAACACTGCCCAACACCCACTAGGGACAATTTTTACATTTACCAAGCCAATTAACCTACAAACCTGCACGTAGCCAATTAACCTACAAACTTGCACGTCTTTGGAGTGTGGGAGGAAACTGAAGATCTCGGAGAAAACCCACGCAGGTCACGGGGAGAACGTACAAACTCCGTACAGACAGCACCCGTAGTCAGGATGGAACCCAGGTCTCTGGCGCGGTAAGGCAGCAACTCTACTGCTGCGCCACCGTGCCACCGCCTCTGTGATAATCATTCTTTAGTGACTGTAAAAGTGTGTGCTGAATATCTGGATGTTGAAGCTGAGGAACAACACAAGTTTGCAAAGTTGCTTCTCAGTAAGAATCTGGGGCTCTTCCATTGCCAGAGTGAGGCAATAGACAATAGACAATAGACAATAGGTGCAGGAGTAGGCCATTCGGCCCTTCGAGCCAGCACCGCCATTCAATGTGATCATGGCTGATCATTCTCAATCAGTACCCCGTTCCTGCCTTCTCCCCATACCCCCTGGGTATGCAAAGTGGAGGAACAGCACCTCATATTTCGCTTGGGTGGGTTACACCCCAGTGGTATGAACATTGATCTCTCATTTTAGGTAACATACTTACACCTCCCCCCCTCCCCTCCCCCCATTCCTCCACTAAACGTCTGCTAACCGGTTCCACAGTTCGTGATGTTATATCGCTCTTGTGATCACACCGCCTGCAGCCAACAATTGGCCTAACAGGGAACCTCCTTGCCTGAGCTCATCTCTTCCCGCCCTGATTTGTCCTGGTTTTTCTCTCACTTCCAGTTTCTCCTCCCCCCTCCCCCCAATAACAGTCTGAAGAAGTGTCCCGACCCTAAACGTCACCTATCCATGTTCTCCAGAAATGTTGCCTGACTTGCTGAGTAAAGACGAGACAGTGTTTAGTGTCTATCTAAGCCATGTAAATACCAGGCATCTGCTCCATTACCACCAGTACAACCTGCTCCTTTATTCATGTACCTGCTCAAAGAGACAACCTATATGTCCCAGGTGTGTGCACCTGTACCGGTACTTGCAGTGGTTCACTTCGAGCGCTGTGACAGGCTATGTTGTGATATATTTTTGGTTGCACTGGTAATTTTCCAGCCCTCTGCTGTACATACTGCCTGCATAACAAATGCCTGGTCCCTATGGATTGCAATTTGATTTTTTACATGCACAATCCTGGCAGTTCACAGTTTCCTTGGGATTGATCAGAAACCACTATTAGGTACATACACCAATGAGCCAAAACATTATGACCACTGACAGGCAAAGTGAATAACATTGATGATCTTGTTACAATTGCACCTGTCAAGGGGTGGGATATATTAGGCAGCAAGTGAACAGTCAGTTCTTGAAGTTGATGTGTTGGATTCAGGAGAAATGGGCAGGAGTAAAGCAGTGGTGAATACCGACCGACAGTGGTCCGAGGAGGGACAAACCACAAACCGGTGACAGACAGGGTGTTGGGCGCCCAAGGCTCATCGATGCGCGAGGGCAGCCATATTAGTCATAATGTTTTGGCTCATCAGGTGATAATGTTTTGGCTCATCAGTGTATGACACACATCATATCTTGATTTCTTGGATTTGGAAAATGAAAGATGAAACGTTTTATCAGAAAATGGTAATATCTACAAACAAAAGATGAAGCATAGACCAGACACATTTTATTATCAGAACCGAACTGTGAATGTATATTTTTCCATGGATGGACAAACTTTAGTCAGAAATGCCACATTTCACATAGTAACTGGAGAGGATGTTTCCACTAGTGGGAGAGTCTAGGACTAGAGGTCATAACCTCAGAATTCAAGGACCTCCCTTTAGGAAGGAGATGAGAAGGAACTTCTTTACTCAGAGGGTGGTGAATCTGTGGAATTCATTGCCACAGAAGGCTGTGGAGGGCGTGAATGCATATTTTTATAGCAGGGATAGAGATTCTTGATTAGTACGGGTGTCAGGGGGTTGTGGGGAGAAGGCAGGAGAATGGGGTTAGGAGGGAGAGATAGATCAGCCATGATTGAATGGTGTAGTTGACTTGATGGGCCGAATGGCCTAATTCTTGTCCTATCACTTTTGAACATGTGAGCTAATCATGCAAAGTTATCAACAACTCCATAAATTTATTGTGAAGCTTAATAGCTCAACCACATTCATTTGCAGTACTATGCGATCAACACATAGGAACACAGCATATTACACCATTTACATTTGTTACCAAATGTTCTATCTTCACGTTGAAAGAATTGGGATGGAACAAGTGGGCAACCTGTGATTAATTTGTACTTGCTTTGCAATCCAAATATATTGTATTTGAATAATGAGTGAAATCTTGTAAACCTGCCAACAATGTGCGCTTTCATCAGCCGAGGGAAAGAGTGCCAGCAATAATTAGTTTTGAGATTATCTGTCAGGTATCATGTCATAGAAATTAAAAATACTTAGACTGCTTCATTTGAATTGTCAGATCTGCTCTCCGTTAAAGGAGACCTGTCTTTGGAACTGTAGCTGAGCTTTGGCAGTGGTGGTCAGAAGAGGGAATTGTTCTGAATGCTGGAACAATGAACCATTCTATCATCAACGCCCCCTTTGATCTGTGTTTTCACACCTTATCCTTCCATTAGAGTTGCCACCTTTCTAACTCCCAAATGAGGGACAAAAGGTGACGTCACCGCCCCGCGCCCCACGTGACCTCACCCAGCCAGCGGCCACGTGCTCCCGCTCCACCAATGGCAGCCGCCCGGGCTGGGAGGCGGGGTGCTACGCAACTTCCGTTAGGCGAACACACCCGGCCCCGCTCCCCAAACACACTCCGTTAGCCTACACTGTCCAGGCCTACAGCGCCCCCCGGGCCTAATATGGGACAAATATATTTAGCCCAATATACGGGATGTCCCAGCTAATACGGGACAGTTGGCAACCCTACCTTCCATATCTCTATGTCTCCCTCCCCCCCTGACTCAGTCTGTAGAAGGGTCTCGACCCAAAACATCACCCATTCCTTCTCTCCAGAGATGCTGTCTGTCCACTGTTACTCCAGCATTTTGTGTCTACCTTCGCTGGACACAAGGTTGTGTTGACATGATTGCATATTGCTGTGCTGGAATATTGGCGTGTGGAGTCAGTGCTGTAAAGGACATGGATCAACAGGATAAGAATGCTCTTCACCTCTTCTATGTAGACGTGATACCGAGCTTAATTCTGCACCAAGCCCTGAATTTCTGAAGAGGCCTCACAGCCCCTGAGAGCCTAAAGTTGAGGCAGATTTCTCCCAAGATGGTTCCTCTTGTCATGGGCCATCTTATCCCAAAACCAGGGTGGTTTTGTTGACTTTGAAGGTCGACACAAAATGCTGGAGTAACTCAGCGGGTCAGGCAGCATCTCTGGAGTGAAGGAATGGGTGACGTTCCGGGTCAAGACCCTTCTTCAGACTGGTTTTGTTGACTTGTTTGAAACACAAATCAATTCCCTCCTGAGACGGAAAGGTTAATTATTCCATGTACTTGGCTTGTTAGGAGATTACTTTGTGGGGTTGTATTTACAAATACTGATGCAATTATCAACCTTGCTTTCAGTAGCCACGGGAATGTTTACTTGCTGCTATTTTGTGCGTGTGTGTGTGTGAGAGTGTGTGTGTGTGTGTGTGTGTGTGTGTGTGTGTGAGTGTGTGTGTGAGTGTGTGTGTGTGAGTCTGTGTGTGTGAGAGTGTGTGTGTGTGTGTGTGTGAGTGTGTGTGTGTGTGTGTGAGTGTGTGTGTGAGTGTGTGTGTGTGAGTCTGTGTGTGTGAGAGTGTGTGTGAGAGAGTGTGTGTGAGAGTGTGTGTGTGTGAGAGTGTGTGTGAGAGTGTGTGTGTGTGAGAGTGTGTGTGTGTGAGAGTGTGTGTGTGTGAGAGTGTGTGAGAGTGTGTGTGAGAGAGTGTGTGTGAGAGTGTGTGTGTGAGAGTGTGTGTGAGAGTGTGTGTGTGTG
The DNA here is from genome assembly GCF_053455715.1 of Rhinoraja longicauda. NCBI lineage: Eukaryota > Metazoa > Chordata > Chondrichthyes > Rajiformes > Arhynchobatidae > Rhinoraja > Rhinoraja longicauda. The sequence continues at coordinate 1,716,217 of NC_135965.1, read as the reverse complement.
AGAGTGTGTGTGTGTGAGAGTGTGTGTGTGTGAGAGTGTGTGTGTGTGAGAGTGTGTGTGTGTGAGAGTGTGTGAGAGTGTGTGTGAGAGAGTGTGTGTGAGAGTGTGTGTGTGAGAGTGTGTGTGTGTGAGAGTGTGTGCGAGAGTGTGTGTGAGAGAGTGTGTGACAGTGTGTGACAGTGTGTGGGAGTGTGTGGGAGCGTGTGTGAGTGTGTGTGTGAGAGTATGTGTAAGAGAGTGTGTGTGTGTGAGAGTGTGTGTGTGAGAGTGTGTGTAAGAGAGTGTGTGTGAGATAGTGTGTGGGAGTGTGTGGGAGTGTGTGGGAGAGAGTGTGTGTGAGAGTGTGTGTGTGAGAGTGTGTGTGTGTGAGAGTGTGTGCGAGAGTGTGTGCGAGAGAGTGTGTGTGTGACAGTGTGTGGGAGTGTGTGGGAGTGTGTGGGAGCGTGTGTGAGTGTGTGTGTGAGAGTGTATGTGTGTGAGTGTGTGTGTGAGAGTGTGTGTGAGAGTATGTGTAAGAGAGTGTGTGTGTGTGAGAGTGTGTGTGTGTGTGTGTGTGTGTGTGTGTGTGAGAGTGTGTGTAAGAGAGTGTGTGTGAGATAGTGTGTGCGTGAGTGTGTGAGAGCGTGTGAGTGTGTGTGTGTGATGTATACATCCCGTATTTTGGGCTAAATTGGTTTGTCCCGTACGGGACCGCCCTTGTCCCGTATTAGGCCGGGGCACTGTAGGCCCGGACACTGTAGGCCCGGACACTGTAGGCCTGGACACTGTAGGCCGGACGCCGCAGTAGGCTGGGTGCCGCCTAACGGCGGTTGCGTAGCAACCTGCCTCCCGGCGTGGGCGGCCGCCATTGGTGGAGCTGGAGAACGTGGCCGCTGGCTGGGTGAGGTCATTTGGGGCGCAGGACGGTGACATCACCTTGTCCCTTATTTGGGAGTGAGATAGTTGGCACCCCTATTCAGGCAGCATCTATGGAGTGAATGGACAGACAACATTTAGAGTCGGGACCCTTTTCCAGTCTGAGGAAGGGCCCCAACCCAAAACGTCTTCTGTTCATTCCCTCCACAGGTGCTGCCTGACCTGTTGAGTTCCTCTAGCGCTTTGTGTTGTGTTAATGGAAGCAGAGAGCTTGCCATGAGCTGCCAGTGTTGGATAAAGGACTTAGACAAACTGTTTGTGAAAATTGTACGTGCAAAACGTGAAGCAGAGGGCTCTTTTATAGCGGGCTTGGACTGTACAGTAAATCCTTTCTTCCGTGTTAAAAGTTAGCTTTGGGTACAGCCAAAAATATTTTCCAACAAATGTGGTAAGAATTGGCACATTCCAAAACCCTATTTAAACAAAGAAAGCATTGGGCATGCTGACCTCCGTCAGTCAGGGCATTGAGTACAGGAACGGGGAGTTATGTTGCAGTTGTACAATACATTGGTGAGGTTATACCTGTAGTATTTTCCCCTGCTCTAGGAAAGATTAATGGAGCTGGAAATAATGCAATGAAACATTTAAGAAAATGTTGCCAAGACTAGAGGACCTGAATTCTAGGGAGGGGTTGGGCAGGTTTAGACTGTACTCCTTGACCTGCAGGAGTTTGAGACGGGTTCTAATGCAGCTCATAATATCATGAAAGGGACAAATAAGTGAACGCAAGCCATGTTTGTTTCCTCTGGGAAGGGGAATAAGAAACTGGAGGGCAAAGGTTTAGTGAAAGGGAAAGGGATTTAAAAGGGAACTGGTTGGGAGCAACTTCTTCATATAGGTTTAGGTTTAGAGATACAGTGCAGAAACAGGCCCTTTGGCCCACTGGGTCCGCACCGATCCGCCATCTCCACACACTAACACTATCCTGCACACCCTCCTCCCCTCCCCTCCTCCCCATGCCCTCCCCCCTCCCTCCCCCCTCCTCCCCCTCCTCCCCTTCCCCTCCCTCCATCCCCCACCTCCCTCCACCCCCCCACCCCCCCACCCCCCCTCCCCACTCCCCCCTCCATTCCATCCTCCCCCTCCCTCCCTCCCCCTCCCCCTCCCTCCCTAGGAGATAGATTTAAACTTTAAAATGTGAATAACTTTAAAAATATAACACCGATTTCAATGAAACTTCTTCCATTAGCACCAAAGGGATGATGGAATTGTTGTGCTATTGTGTGCCGTTTTGGCTGTAGTCCAGGAACAAACAAACAAACAAACAAACGAGAGTTTTAGTATATAGATAGATGGACCAAATGTGAGCAAATAGGACTAACTTGGATGGGGGATCTTGGATGGCACGCTTGAGTTGGTCCGCAGGGCCTGTTTCAGTGATGCTTTACTCTACGAGTCTAATTACTCTCAAATTCTGCTGCCAGTATGTGAAATTGGCAGCTTCTGGTGATTTGCTTTTGGATCACAGTAGACTGTTGCTGTGTGCTTGCTTTTCCAGAGCTTTGTTTAGGTATTGGCCCATGTTATATTTGATAACAAAATTGCTCACAATTGATGGCAACACAGAAATTGAATGAAATTTGAGGCATCACTTAATCACAGGCAGCACTGGTTCTCTTAATTTGCTAATTTGACTTTTCATTGAATATTGTAACCAAGTCCTTTTTCGGCTCTGAGAAGTGATGTGTGTTCCTTATGCTTCACCATTGCAGGGAGTGACCAAACATTGTCCACACAAACATTGGCCAAAGTCCAATACTCACTGACATTCCGCTATTTATATTCAGTCCGCTCACTTCTTCCTGACTCTCAGAGATGAAAAAAACATTGATTAAATTTGAAAAAAATATTTTACAATTATTTTTCATCATGGCTTGTAACAAGAATCTGGTAATGTTGCATAGCTGTTAAAAATATAATTTCCTTTAAATATCCTGTTAGGGCAAGATTGCATTTCCCGTATTTTGAAGTTGATATCATGGTAAATATTGCAGTTATTGGTCATTGTGTATCAGTCTTCCATCGCTTTATTGTTGATGAATTTATTCAAATCTCATAACTAACTACCCTGGTGAAATTCTGTTAAATTAATAGAAACATAGAAACATAGAAAATAAGTGCAGGAGGAGGCCATTCGGCCCTTCGAGCCATTCATTGTGATCATGGCTGGTCATCCACAATCAGTAATCTGTGCCTGCCTTCTCCCCATACCCCTAGAGCTCTATCTGAAGGCCCTGTCCCAGTTTGGGGATTGTTTAGGTGACTACAGGTGACTAGGCTGTGGCCACACAGTTGCCGGGGTGTCGCGGACACGGTCGTGAGTCGTCTCCAAAGAGTCGTAGCATTTTCTGGTCGTCGCTGGATTGTGTGAAGGCTTGACATTTTTCGGCGACTGTTGTTTTGACGCCAACGAGTGTAGCTTGACGTCTACTGACGTCGGCTCTGTCGTAGGTTGTTGCCACGTTGTCTCCAGGTGACGTAGGTTGTTGCCACGTTGTCTCCAGGTGTCGTACGTTGTTGCCACGTTGTCTCCAGGTGACGTAGGTTGTTGCCACGTTGTCTCCAGGTGACGTAGGTTGTTGCCACGTTGTCTCCAGGTGTCGTACGTTGTTGCCACGTTGTCTCCAGGTGTCGTACGTTGTTGCCACGTTGTCTCCAGGTGACGTAGGTTGTTGCCACGTTGTCTCCAGGTGATGTAGGTTGTTGCCACGTTGTCTCCAGGTGTCGTAGGTTGTCGCCGGTGCTGTCTTTGGTGAATTCCAAGTGTGGACTTGATCTGATCATCCATCAGTGTAATGTGTCCATAAATGATGTTAGGTTTTGTGTGTTTTTGCACTTGTATTCTGTTTAAAGTTTGAATTTTTAAATTTATTTAAATTTATGGAAGTTTATTACAATATTTTTGTGTGCACTGTTGTATGTTCTTATCAACCTTTAAAAAAAATTATGTTTGTATATCAATAAAGGAAATTCTTGAGATTTTGATGGAATATAGATGTATGAAGTTATTGTATTTCAGAGTAGTTTCTCACGGCATCACTTTCAAATAGTCATGATGCAGAATGAGTGGAAATCCTACCGTACACCCCCTTTTATAGGGAAAGTGGGTGAAACGTGAATTGTCTTCAGTTGTCTTCAGTCTTCAGGGTCATAGCTTGTCGTGGGTAGACGTAGGTTGACTTCAGTTGTCGTAGGTTACCGCCTGTGTGGTCGTAGGTTGTCGTAGGTGCGGTCGTAGGTGGACATCCTGCTCGCGATGATTGGGTCGCCGGTTATCGGTAGCTTGCCGTAGCTTGACGTCGACTAGGTGGTAGGTTGTTGTAGCTTGTCGTAGACATTGTTGTGGGGGAGGGTCCAGCCGCCTGTTTTTCGGCGACCTGCTACGACTATGACAGTCGCCGGCAGTCACCTAAAAATGCCTAACTGGGACAGGGCCTTAACTCTCTCTTAAATCCATCCAGTGATTTGGAAATTAATATCACTTTGAGGTGGTGGACATTATTCTAAACACTTCTGACAGCTAAAGCTCTGAACCGTTGAATCCCATCATCAAACTTGGGGAAATTAAATTCAAAAATCAAATAATTCTGCAATTTTTTGGGAAAGAAACACTAGTTTTGGTAATAACATCCTTGAACTTACTGGATTGTTCCAAAAGCTTATTGGATTCAGGATGTTCACCAGGCAGAGATCACATATAACTGAGACGCATCAATGGGATTGACTCTGAAGTTCTGATCTATATTGCACTGTATACTTTGACAGCTTTCTTCACAATCTGTGACCCCAGCAATCTCAGTGTCAGCTGCAAACTTACTAACCAACCCATCTACATTTACCAAAATTTCCTTGCTAACGGAATCAAGGAATATGGGGAGAAAGCAGGAACGGGGTACTGATTTTGGATGATCAGCCATGATCATATAGAATGGCGGTGCTGGCTCGAAGGGCCAAATGGCCTCCTCCTGCACCTATTTTCTATGTTTCTATTTATATATATATCACAAACAGCAGCGTTTCCAGCACAGATCCCTGTCGAATTCCACTGGTCATAGACCTCCAACTTGAATATTTATTCACAAAATGCTGGAGTAACTCAGCAGGTCAGGCAGCATCTCAGGAGAGAAGGAATGGGTGATGTTTCGGGTTGAGATCCTTTTTCAGACTGAAGAAGGGTCTCGACCCGAAACATCACCCATTCCTTCTCTCCAGAGATGCTGCCTGTCCCGCTGAGTTACTCCAGTTTTTTGTGTCTATCCAGCTAGTTATGAATCCATACGAACAGATCACTGCGAATCACATGCACCTTAATCTTCTGAATCAGCCAACCAAAGGGAGCTTTATCAAATGCCTTACTGAAATCAATGTAGACAACAACGCTGTCCCGAATTAGCCCCTTCCTAAATGAGAGTAAATCCTACCCAAGGAATCCTCTCCAACTGTTTCCCTCATACACCCACAGCGGTAGAGTTGCTGCCTCGCAGCGAATGCAGCGCCGGAGACCCGGGTTCCATCCCGACTACGGGTGCTGTCTGTACGGAGTTTGTACGTTCTCCACGTGACCTGTGTGAGTTTTCTCCAAGATCTTCAGTTTCTTCCCACATTCCAAAGACGTACAGGTTTGCAGGTTAATTGGCTGGGTAATTGTACATTTGTCCCTAGTGTGTGTAGGATAGTGTTAATATGCGGGGATCACTGGTTGGTGCAGACACGGTGGGCCGAAAGGGCCTGTTTCTGCGCTGTATCTCTAAACTAAGTTGTGATGCTCACTGGCTTACAATTCTCTGGATTCTCTCTCCTCCCCTTCTTAAACAAAGGAACAACGTTAGCTTTCTCCAGTCCTCTGGGACCTCAACATTTGTTTCCACCATTAAGTGTGACAGGGTCAGAATTCTTGTCTGAGAAAGCTGTAGCAGACAGCTATGCCACACTGTTTGACATCACCATCTCTAAAGCCTATAAAAATATTCCAATATAAAAGAGAAATATTGTGAATGCTGCAAATCCAAAATAAAGGCACCAAATTATTCTGCGGGGCAGGCACCATCTATTTTACTTGTTCATTCAATGCAAGGTTTTTTATTGGCATTCCTCGCCAGCGGTCCTGTCTGGTAGTGTGCTTGCTTGACCATTGCTGATGTGAGTGTGGATAGCATGTATTAATAACCTGCAGTATGGTCACCACAGCCAAGTGCCACCTGCCCCCAACTGTACTTCCAGTGGGGAGGTGGTTTAGTTTAGTTTAGTTCAGAGATACAGCACGGAAACAGGCCCTTTTGGCCCACCGGGTCCGCGCCGACCAGCGATCCCCGCACATTAACACTATCCTACACCCACTAGGAACAATTTTTACATTTACCAAGCTATATAACCTACATACCTGTGCGTCTTTGGAGTGTGGGTGGAAACCAAAGATCTCGGAGAAAACCCACGCAGGTCACGGGGAGAACGTACAAACTCCGTACAGACAGCACCCTTAGTGGGGATGGAACCCAGGTCTCCGGCGCTGCATTCGCTGTCAGGCAGCAACTCCACCGCTGCACCACCGTGGTGGTTCCATGTCACAAGCGTGCATCTGTGTACAAATGTAAGTATTGGTTTGTAAATTAGCACGAATGAGTACTGAATAAATTACGAGGCTGAACTTCAACAGAGAAGATTTAATGGTCCCAAAAGCACAATTATGCTCAGTTTTATGAACATTACTAGGACCTCGAGATTTAATTCTGACATCTGACTTTCTCAACAATTCCCATTCTTGTCTGTATTGTAGACTATAGCTACTGCTGTCTCTGAGCGGTGTGGAGTTAAAGATAATCAATGAAGTGGTGATATTAATGTAGAATAGCACAGTGTGGGCAAGGGGCAGCTTGGTGGAGCGGTGGCAGAGTTGCTGCATTACTGCACCAGAGACTCGGCCTCAACCCCGACTCTGGGTGCTGTCTGTACAGAGTTTGTACCTTCTCCCCGTGACCTGCGTGGGTTATCCCTGGGTGCTCTGGTTTCCTCCCACACTCCAAAGACTTACTGGTTTGTAGGTTAATTGGCTGATACAAATTGTAATTAGTCCCCAGCAGGGCCGTCTTAACGCATGGGCACTTGCCCGGGGGCCCACGATCATAGGGGCCCCATGCTGATCTGTGTATGTTAAGTGACTTGCAATAAATAAATACTACTTTAAAAATATAGGTTCAATAAGTGCTTTTTTCGCAACATTTTCGGTCCCTAAGTGCTTCTCACAGCGATCTGTAAGTGCTTTTTGCAACAATGTAGCACCCTAAGTCCATCGCTAAGTGCTTTTTGGTAAGTGCTTTTCGCCGGCACGACAGGGGGGGGGGGCTGGTAGGGAAAGGGGGGTGGGGGAGAGTAACGGTAGGGGCCCCAGTACACTGCTTTGCCCGGGGGCCCATAATGCTGTAAAAACGGCCCTGGTCCCCAGCGTGCAGGATAGTGCTGGTGTGCGTGGATCGCTGGTCGGTGCAGACTCGGTGGGCCTAAGGGCCTGTTTCCGCGCTGCATCGCTAAACTAAACGAAATGAGGAGCAGTGGATAAGCAACATGGCCGCAGCACTGTTTTACAAGGGCTGTTTGAATTGATGGCCATGATGGAGAGTGTGGAGGAGATAGAGAACTCGAGCTTTTGGGAGATGGATCAGTCCCAAAATCTGTGTTGACAGTCTGTGCCAAGGAAGTTCGTAAGGTATAGGAGCAGAATTAGGCCACTCGATCCATCAAGTCTACTCCTCGGGACCCTCTCCAATGCCAGCACGTCTTTCCCCAGATACAGGGCCCATAACTTTCACCATATTCCAAATGCCTCTGACCAGTGCCTTATAAAACCTCAGCATTACATCCCTGCTTTTATATACTAGTCCTCTCAAAATAAATGCCAGCATTGCATTTGTCTTCCTTGCTGCTGATTAAACTTACAAATTAACTTTTGGGAGTGCTGCACCAGCACTCCCTAGTCCCTTTGCACCTCCGATTTCTGGATTCTATCCCCATTTTGAAAATAGTCTTCGCCTTTATTCCTACTACCAAAATGCATGACTCCACACTTTGCTACAGTGTATTCCATCTGCCACTTCTCTGCCCACTCTCCCAACCTGTCCATGTCCTTCTGCAGAGTCCCTGCTTTCTCTACGCTACCTGCCCCTCCACCTACCTTCGTATCATCTGCAAACTTGACCACAAAGTCTTCAATTCCTTCATCTAAATCAATGATATACAACGAATAACTAGGGCTGTGGCTAACGTGTAAAGCTAATTACTTGGTGAGATAAATTCTTGTGATGAGAAATTTGGAAAGTGAAAGAGAATGGATGTGGTGGCCCATGTTACAAATCAACTCATTACTAGTCGTAGGAAGGCAATGCATAAAAACTTATACTTCCAATTAGTCAGAATAGGGGGGGGAAATGGTATAAAGAACAATAGTATTGATAGTATTGAACAATAGTATTGATAGTATTGAACAATAGTATAGTAGGCGAGAAATAGTATTGGGTAGACTGATTGGACTGAAGGATGATAAATCCCCTGGGCCTGATGGTCTGCATCCCAGGGTACTCAGGGAGGTGGCTCTAGAAATAGTGGACGCATTGGTGATCATTTTCCAATGTTCAATAGATCCAGGATCAGTTCCTGTGGATTGGAGGGTAGCTAATGTTGTCCCACTTTTCAAGAAAGGAGCGAGAGAGAAAACAGGGAATTACAGACCAGTTAGCCTGACATCGGTGGTGGGGAAGATGCTGGAGTCAATTATTAAAGAGGTAATAACGGTGCATTTGGATAGCAGTAAAAGGATAAGTCCAAGTCAACATGGATTTATGAAAGGGAAATCATGCTTGACGAATCTTCTGGCATTTGTTGAGGATGTGACAAGTAAAATGGATGAAGGGGAGCCAGTGGATGTAGTGTATCTAGACTTTCAGAAAGCCTTTGATAAGGTCCCACACGGGAGATTGGTGAGCAAAATTAGAGCACATGGTATTGGGGATTGACATGGATAGAGAATTGGTTGGCAGACAGGAAACAAAGAGTAGGAATAAACGGGTCCTTTTCAGAATGGCAGGCAGTGGCGAGTGGAGTGCCACAAGGCTCGGTGTTGGGGCCGCAACTGTTTACCATATATATTAATGATTTAGATGATGGAATTAGAAGTAACACTAACACGTTTGCAGGTGACACAAAGCTGGGTGACAGTGTGAACTGCGAAGAGGATGTTAGGAGGTTGCAGAGTGACCTGGACAGGTTGAGTGAGTGGGCAGATGCGTGGCAGATGCAGTATAATGTAGATAAATGTGAGGTTATCCACTTTGGCGGCAAAAACAAGGAGGCAGATTATTATCTCAATGGTGTCAGGTTAGGTAAGGGGGAGGTGCAGCGAGACCTGGGTGTCCTTGTACCACCAGTCACTGAATGTTGGTGTGCAGGTACAGGAGGCAGTGAAGAAAGCTAATGGCATGTTGGCCATAACAAGAGGATTTCAATATAGGTTCTTCTGCAGTTGTATAGGGTCCTGGTAAGACCACATCTGGAGTATTGTGTACAGTTTTGGTCTCCTAATTTGAGGAAGGACATCCTTGTAATTGAGGCAGTGCAGCGTAGGTTCACGAGATTGATCCCTGGGATGGCGGGACTGTCATATGAGGAAAGATTGAAAAGACTAGGCTTGTATTCACTGGAGTTTAGAAGGATGAGAGGGGATCTTATAGAGACATATAAAATTATAAAAGGACTGGACAAGCTAGATGCAGGAAAAAGGTTTCCAATGTTGGGGGGAGTCCAGAACCAGGGACCATAGTCTTAGAATAAAGGGGAGGCCATTTAAAACTGAGGTGAGAAGGAACTTTTTCACTCAGAGAGTTGTGAATTTGTGGAATTCTCTGCCACAGAGGGCAGTGGAGGCCAAATCACTGGATGGATTTAAGAGAGAGTTAGATAGAGCTCTGGGGGATAGTGGAATCGAGGTATATGGGGAGAAGGCAGGCACGGGTTACTGGTTGTGGATGATCAGCCATGATCACAATGAATGGCGGTGCTAGCTCGAAGGGCCAAATGGCCTCCTCCTGCACCTATTTTCTATGTTTCTATGGTTCTAATAGAAGGCTCTTTATCTGAATACATGCAGCTAAAAAGGCAAAGAGCCAAAAAGCTAAACAATGGCACAAATAAAATTGCTGGATACAAACCAACTCTGGTTGCAAACTAACCAAGCTGTGACTTAAACATTTTCAAGATTGTTTGACTTTTAGAAGAGGGAGGGGAAGTGGGAGGGGAGATGGTGTAACTTAAATAAGAGAACAGCAAATGAGAGGAAGAATCTTTGAACAGAATATAAAATAGAATCAATTTAGCTAAATAACAACAGTGGCCAAAAAATTGTATAAAGGCAGTATATATTAATGGCCACGTAGGGCATAATATGAATTCGAAAATTAAGATGAATGTAATAAGGTTAATACTATAATTGTGGGGGAGTTTAATCTGTTTATGGACTGGAAAAAGATAAATGCGCAGTAATAGTATAGAGGATAAATGTAAGGAGATTGGTTATTCAACATATTGAACAAGTTGGAGTAGATTATTTTAGATCTGGTATTATGTAATGAGGAGGGTCAATCGATGATCCCTTAACTAATCTTTCAGGAACATCTTTTTCAACATGTAGAATTTTAGATAAAACCTTGGTGATTTAGTTCAATCTGAAACCTGGATCTTTAACCTGAATAAAGCAAACTACAAATGCATCAGACAGACACAGAGTGCTGGAGTAACTCAGCGGGACAGGCAGCATCTCTGGAGAGAAGGAAAGGGTGATATTTTGGGTCGAGACCCTTCTTCAGACTAGTCAGGGGAAAGGGAAATTGGATATAAGCCGTGATGTAGAGAGATATGGAACAAATGAATGAAAGGTATGCGAAAAGGTAACGATGATAAGGGAAACAGGCCATTGTTAGCTGTTTGCTAGGTGAGAACAAGAACCTGGTGGGACTGGGGTGGAGGACGGATGGAGAGATTGAGGGAGTGCAGGGGTTACTTGAAGTTAGAGAAATCAACATTCACACCACTGGGTTGTAATATCCATCCTATCCCCCCTGGTTAAATCCTTCCCCACCTACGTCCAAGACACCTCACACGCTCTCCATCTACTCGATAACTTCCGGTTCCCAGGCCCCCACTCCCTCATCTTTACCATGGATGTCCAGTCACTCTACACTTCCATCCCCCACAAGGATGGTCTCGAAGCCCTCCGTTTCTCCCTCGACCGTAGAACCAGCCAATCCCCATCTACTAACACTCTCCTCCGCCTAGCAGAGCTGGTTCTTACCCTTAACAACTTCTCCTTTGACTCCTCCCACTTCCTACAAACCAGAGGTGTAGCTATGGGCACTCGCATGGGCCCTAGCAACGCCTGCCTCTTTGTCGGGTACGTCGAACAATCCCTGTTCCGGGCGTACACTGGCCCCATCCCCGAACTCTACCTCCGCTACATCGACGTCTGCATTGGTGCTACCTCTTGCACCCATGAAGAACTCACTGACTTCATACACTTCACCTCTAATTTCCATCCTGCCCTTAAATACACCTGGACTATCTCTAACATCTCCCTCCCATTTCTGGACCTCACCATCTCCATCACAGGAGACAGACTAGTGACGGACATCTACTATAAACCCACTGACTCGCACAGCTATCTGGACTACACTTCTTCCCACCCGGTCCCTTGCAAAAAGTCTATCCCCTACTCCCAATTCCTCCGTCTACGCCGCATCTGCGCCCGGGATGAGGTGTTTCACACTAGGGCGTCAGAGATGTCTTCATTCTTCAGGAAACGGGGCTTTCCCTCTTCCATTATAGATGAAGCTCTCACTAGGGTCTCTTCTACATCCCGCAGCTCCGCTCTTGCTCCCCCTCCCCCCACTCGCAACAAGGACAGAATCCCCCTCGTTCTCACCTTCCACCCCACCAGCCAGCGGATCCAACAAATCATCCGCCAACATTTCCGTCACCAACAACGGGACCCCACCACTGGCCATATCTTCCCATCCCCTCCCCTTTCTGCGTTCCGCAGAGACCGTTCCCTCCGTAACTCCCTGGTCCACTCGTCCCTTCCTACCCAAACCACCCCATCCCCGGGCACTTTCCCCTGCAACCGCACGAGATGCAACACCTGTCCCTTTACCTCCCCCCTCAACTCCATCCAAGGACCCAAACAGACTTTCCAGGTGACACAGAGGTTCACCTGCACCTCCTCCAACCTCATCTATTGCATCCGATGCTCCAGATGTCAACTTATTTACATCGGCGAAACCAAACGCAGGCTCGGCGATCGCTTCGCTCAACACCTGCGCTCGATCCGCGTTCGCTAAACTGATCTCCCGGTGGCTGAGCACTTCAACTCCCCCTCCCACTTCCAGTCTGACCTTTCTGTCATGGGCTTCCTCCAGTGCCATAGTGAGGCCCATCGGAAATTGGAGGAACAGCATCTCATATTTCGCCTGGGCAGCTTGCAGCCCAGTGGTATGAACATCGACTTCTCCAACTTTAGATAGTTCTTCTGTCCCTCTCTTCCCCTCCCTCTTCCCAGATCTCCCACTGTCTTCCTGTCTCCACCTATATCCTTCCTTTGTCCCGCCCCCCTGACATCAGTCTGAAGAAGGGTCTCGACCCGAAACGTCCTTCTCTCCTGAGATGCTGCCTGACCTGCTGAGTTACTCCAGCATTTTGTGAATAAATACCTTTCACTGGGTTGTAAGCTACTCAAGCGAAATATGAGATGCTGTTCCTCCAATTTGCGTTTAGCCTTACTCTGACAATGGAGTCAGATAGGACAGCTGGGTCAGTGTCGGAATGGGAAGGGGAATTAAAGTGTTTGGCAACCGGGATATCAGGTAGGTCCAGGCCGACTGAGTGAAGTAGAAATGTTGCATGAAGGGTTTGTTGCATGAGCAATTAAGCAAAATAATCATGAATAACTGGATAACTAGCTGGGCACAATTCAATAGTAAGACGTCCAGTTTGTAGTGCACGATTCAAGTATACAACTTGCAATGAAGTTCAGGCTAGAGCTTTTCAAATTTTTAAACTGAGGACTGTGGGGAAAAACATGTGCGAAATCTCCTGTATCTCTTTATAGCTATTCTGGACTGCACCAAAAAACCCGGGATTATGTTTACTGCAGAATACCTCTTCATCTTTAATTTAGCGCATAGGACAGAGAGACACAGGTAAATGGAAAAACATTGTGTGCACAGTTTCGGACAGACTAACCCCAACAGACAGACTAACCCCAAAATAACTGCAGATGCTGGGACAAATCGAAGGTATCACAAAGTGTCCATCGCAAGTCACAAATGTCTCGACCCGGACGTCACCCATCCCTTCTCTCCAGAGATGCTGCCTGACCCGCTGAGTTACCCCAGCATTTTGTGATAACCTCAACTATTTTGATCAACTCTAACATGCAATTTTTAGAGAGGAAACTGCATCATATTTTATTAATTGTTGCTAAGCAGTAATATTCAGGATGGAGGACATTAAGTGTACTTTTATAAATTGCTGAGAATGTTTGATGACCTTTGTACCTGATTTCCATTTTTCCAGGTAAATGTTGAAGACACTATTGAAATGTTACCAAAATCAAGGCGTGCGCTTACTATCCAGGAGATTGCTGCACTTGCAAGATCATCTTTGCATGGTATGTGTACATTAATAATCAACAGCTTTGCTCATTGTGTTGACATAAACATACTTCAGAATCAGGTGATCGCTGCTGATACTTGAAGAACAAAATTAAAATCAAATGCTGGAAGCATTTCGTAGCACTTGCAAAAGGAAAATAACATGGCGGTTCAAATTGTTGACCTTTCAGCACAATAGACAATAGACAATAGACAATAGGTGCAGGAGTAGGCCATTCGGCCCTTCGAGCCAGCACCGCCATTCAATGTGATCATGGCTGATCATTCTCAATCAGTACCCCGTTCCTGCTTTCTCCCCATACCCCCTGACTCCGCTATCTTTAAGAGCTCTATCCAGCTCTCTCTTGAATGCATTCAGAGAATTGGCCTCCACTGCCCTCTGAGGCAGAGAATTCCACAGATTCACAACTCTCTGACTAAAAAAGTTTTTCCTCATCTCTGTTCTAAATGGCCTACCCCTTATTCTTAAACTGTGTCCCCTGGTTCTGGACTCCCCCAACATTGGGAACATGTTTCCTGCCTCTAACATGTCCAACCCCTTAATAATCTTATACGTTTCGATAAGATCCCCTCTCATCCTTCTAAATTCCAGTGTATACAAACCTAGTCGCTCCAGTCTTTCAACATAGGACAGTCCCGCCATTCCGGGAATTAACCTAGTAAACCTACGCTGCACGCCCTCAATAGCAAGAATATCCTTCCTCAAATTTGGAGACCAAAACTGCACACAGTACTCCAGGTGCGGTCTCACTAGGGCCCTGTACAACTGCAGAAGGACCTCTTTGCTCCTATACTCAACTTCTCAGCTGAGAAATAACAAATTAAAGTTGCAGAGAGAGAGGGAGAGAGGGGGGGCTGCAGAGAACATTAGAGAGTGAGAGAATAATCGTCAAGAGGGCGGTCACGGTGACACAGCGGTAGAGTTGCTGCCTTACAGCGAATGCAGCGCCGGAGACCCGGGTTCCATCCCGACTAAGGGCGCTGTCTGTACGGAGTTTGTACGTTCTTCCCGTGACCTGCGTGGGTTTTCTCCGAGATCTTCGGTTTCCTCCCACACTCCAAAGATGCACAAGTATGTAGGTTAATTGGCTTGGGAAATGTAAAAAAAGCTGTCCCTAGTGTGTGTAGGATAGTGTTAATGTGCGGGGATCGCTGGGCGGCGCGGACCCAGTGGGCCGAAGGACCTGTTTCCGCGTGGTATCTCTAAACTAAACTAAACTAAAAGGAGACTAAATGATGTAGATGGAGCTGATGTTGGCGAAAAGAGGGTGATAAAGGCATGTGAGTAACAGCAACAGCATCCTTTAGGGAGATCTATAAAGGACGGTGTAAAGGCGGGTGCGTGGTGGTGCAGTGGTGGAGCTGCTCCTTAGCCCCCTACTGTACTCCCTGTACACACATGACTGTAGGGCCAGGTTCAGCTCAAACTCCATCATCAAGTTTGCTGATGACACTGTGGTGGTGGGCCGGATCTCCAACAACGATGAGAAGGCCTACCGGGAGGAGGTGGCTGATCTGGCACTCTGGTGTCAGGACAATAGCCTCCTCTTGAATGTCACTAAAACAAAGGAGCTGATTGTGGACTTCAGAAGGGCTAAACATCCAAGGACGTACATGCCACTGGAGATAAATGGGTCTATTGTGGATAGGGTGAGCAGTTTCAAATACTTGGGAGTCCGCATCGCAGAGGATCTGACGTGGGCAACGCACATTGCCGCACTGGTGGGTAAGGCTAAGCAGCGCCTTTACCACCTTAGACAACTGAGGAAATTCAGAGTGTCGCTGAGGATCCTTCATTGCTTCTACTCTGGGGCTGTAGAGAGCATCCTGTCCGGCAACATTACAGTCTGGTTTGGGAACAGCTCTGCCCAGGACAGGATGGCCCTGCAGAGAGTAGTGCGTTCGGCAGAACGCACCATGGGAACTACACTCGTCCCCCTGCAGGACCTATACATCAGGAGGTGCAGATCCAGAGCAAGCAAGATCATGAGGGACCCCTGCCACCCCAGTAACGGACTACGGTCAGGCAAACGCCTCCGCTGTCACGCTGTGAAAACGGAGAGGATGAGACGGAGCTTCTTCCCACAGGCCATCAGGACTGTCAACTTTGATAACCCCAGAGACTAAATTTTTGTCGACACTTTTTGTGCTATGTTTAGTAACTTATTAACTTTATTTATATGCTGTAACTGTAATTATTTTTGTGCACAACCCGCAGGCATTGCCACTTTCATTTCACTGCACATCGAGTATGTGTATGTGACAAATAAATTTGACTTGACTTGACAGCGCCAGAGACCCAGGTTCAAGTCCTAAGCCCTGGCGCTGTCTGTACAGTCTCCCTGTTACTGCGTGGGTTTTCTCCGGGTACTTCCGTTTCCTCCCACATTCCAAAGACGCCCAGGTTTATAACTTGACCGGCATCTGTAAGAGTGTAATGATAGAACCATCACAGATGATCGCTGGTCGGCGCGGTCTCGGTGGGCTGAAGGGCCTGTTTCCGCGCTGTATCTCTAAACTAAACAAAGTAAAATATAAAATATCAAGAGAGATAGGGAGAGGGAAAAAACTGAGTGCTGCAGGAAGTTGAACAGGAATCTGCTTTTACACCATTGGGCAGTCTGGGTTTTGATGGGTGTGGAGGTTCCATATATTCCAATGTGTCAAATGAGATGCATTTCAACTGTGAAATTGGACATGTGTCCAACAACAGAAAATTCTTAAATCATGAGGCAAAATGAATTTTTTGATAAAAACACTCCAGATGTGATTGTTTCTGGCATTCATTTCAGAAGATCTACTTTTAACTACCTGTTTCTGTGTCCCAGAAAAATAAACTTTACAATATCAGACTGTCAAAATGCTTCCAGTTCAGATTCAGATTCTTCTGACTTCCATTAACTTTGACTCTGTTGATAATAATTATGTCGTAATGAACCTCGACAACGTACAGGTAAAATCAGACTGTGCAAATTTAAAGGAAAATGCCACAGACTTCACCATGGAGCAGATTACTATGCTGTGTGTAGTATAAGAAAATAACTGCAGATGCTGGTACAAATCGAAGGTATTTATTCGCAAAATGCTGGAGTAACTCAGCAGGTCAGGCAGCATCTCAGGAGAGAAGGAATGGGTTACGTTTCGGGTAGAGACCCTTCTTCAGACTGAAGAAGGGTCTCGACCCGAAACGTCACCCATTCCTTCTCTCCTGAGATGCTGCCTGACCTGCTGAGTTACTCCAGCATTCTGTGAATAAATTCTGTGTGTAGTAATAAATATGAACTTTAAATTGCCTTATTCGTTGTCTGACTTTTAATATTTCTCTATTCTGTCCGAAAACAAAATCAAAGCCCTAACAATTCGCTTTTTGTCATTTTTTCTATCAAGAGATAATTCCGTAAATTATGAGGCAAAATAGATTTTTTAATAAATTGTTTCTGACATTCATTTCAGAAGATCTACTTTTAAATGCCTATTTCTGTGAACCAGAAAAATAAACGTTGCAATATCAAACTCTCAGGACTGGACATGATGTGGCCTTCTGTTAGAATCCCTGAAGGCATTTGCCATCTGTTTAATTCTCTCTTTCATATCATAGCCATTTTATATTTTGGATTTTAGGGTTTCCGGTCCACAAAGCCAAGTTCTACGTTTCTCCTTGGTCTATTGTCGATTGGAATAGTCAAGGGGCAACTACCCATATTCCTATCCTTACCCTACCAGCAGCATTTATCGCCCTGTATCCTTAGAAACTGATACACAGGAGGTTTGTTATTGACTGTATACGCATGGTAATAGATATGTCTCGTCATACACCACCATAGAATTATAGTAAAAGAGAGTAATTCTATAATTTACTTCTTTAAATTCAGGGCCTGTTCTCTCAACTGTATCATTCTTGCATTCAGAAAAATTATGCACTTCTAGTTTTGTTTATTGTCACGTGTACCAATGAACAGTGAAAAGCTTTTGTTGCGTGCTAACCAGTCATCGGAAAGACAGTACATGATTACAATCGAGCCATTCACAGTGTACAGGTACATGAAAAAGGGAATAACATGAATATCGTTTAGTGCAAGAAAAAGGCAGTGAAGTCCGATCAAAGATAGTCCGAGGGTCTCCAATGAAGTACAGTAGATATGGTCCAGGACTGAACTTTTACACTAGACAAGACATCCAGACATAAGTGACATACAAAAGATATGATTTGTTCATGTTTTGAAGTGTTTACGTCCATTCTCTGTCGAAGTGTGGTCCCAAGAAATTGGACATGGAATTTGCTGTCATAATGCCTCCAAATACTAGTGTCAGTTCCTTGTTGCATATCATACATGTAATGAAAACCACATGCACAACATACATGTTTAACCAACTGGCAGAAATGGAATCAAGATGTTGTGATCGTATTAACTCATTGTCAGGAATTGTAAAGGATAAGTTTTCAGCTTCAGTCCGGCCATCATGTCCCAGCCACACTAGCCCCTACCTGCTCTCATTTGGACCATATCCCTCCAAACCCGTCCTATCCTGTCTAACTGCTTCTTAAATGTAGGGATAGTCCCTGCCTCAACTACCTCCTCTGGCAGCTTGATCCTTCCTCTTCCTACCTATATCGTTTGTGCCAACCTCCAGCTGCTCCCCCTCCCTCTTATAGACAATAGACAATAGACAATAGGTGCAGGAGTAGGCCATTCAGCCCTTCGAGCCAGCACCGCCATTCAATGCGATCATGGCTGATCACTCTCAATCAGTACCCCGTCCCTGCCTTCTCCCCATACCCCCTCACTCCGCTATCCTTAAGAGCTCTATCCAGCTCTCTCTTGAAAGCATCCAACGAACTGGCCTCCACTGCCTTCTGAGGCAGAGAATTCCACACCTTCACCACTCTCTGACTGAAAAAGTTCTTCCTCATCTCCGTTCTAAATGGCCTACCCCTTATTCTTAAACTGTGGCCCCTTGTTCTGGACTCCCCCAACATTGGGAACATGTTTCCTGCCTCTAATGTGTCCAATCCCCTAATTATCTTATATGTTTCAATAAGATCCCCCCTCATCCTTCTAAATTCCAGTGTATACAAGCCCAATCGCTCCAGCCTTTCAACATACGACAGTCCCGCCATTCCGGGAATTAACCTAGTGAACCTACGCTGCACGCCCTCCATAGCAAGAATATCCTTCCTCAAATTTGGAGACCAAAACTGCACACAGTACTCCAGGTGCAGTCTCACCAGGGCCCGGTACAACTGTAGAAGGACCTCTTTGCTCCTATACTCAACTCCTCTTGTTACGAAGGCCAACATTCCATTGGCTTTCTTCACTGCCTGCTGTACCTGCATGCTTCCTTTCATTGACTGATGCACTAAGACACCCAGATCTCGTTGAACTCCCCCTCCTCCTAACTTGACACCATTCAGATAATAATCTGCCTTTCTATTCTTATTTCCAAAGTGAATAACCTCACACTTATCTACATTAAACTGCATCTGCCATGTATCCGCCCACTCACACAACCTGTCCAAGTCACCCTGCAGCCTTATTGCATCTTCCTCACAATTCACACTACCCCCCAGCTTAGTATCATCTGCAAATTTGCTAATGGTACTTTTAATCCCTTCGTCTAAGTCATTAATGTATATCGTAAATAGCTGGGGTCCCAGCACCGAACCTTGCGGTACCCCACTGGTCACTGCCTGCCATTCCGAAAGGGACCCATTTATCCCCACTCTTTACTTTCTGTCTGTCAACCAATTTTCTATCCATGTCAGTACCCTACCCCCAATACCATGCTGCTCCAAGACATCCTGGACCCAGGCACCAGGGAGGCAACGCACCATCCTGGAGTCTCGACCGCTACCGCAGAATCTCCTGTCTGCACCCCCTAACTATCGAGTTGCCCACCACTATTCCACTATGGCTCTGCCTGACATCACCCTTCCCTCGGGTTGCCAACTGTCCTGCATTAGCCGGGCCATCCCGTAATTTGGGCTAAATTGGTTTGCCCGTACGGGACCGGCTTTGTCCTGTATTAGGCCTGGACGGTGCTGTAGGCCAGGACACTGTAGGCCTGGGGGCCGCTGTAGGCCCAGACACTGTAGGCCTGGGGGCCGCTGTAGGCCTGGGGGCCGCTGTAGGCCCAGACACTGTAGGCCTGGGGGCCGCTGTAGGCCTGGGGGCCGCTGTAGGCCCAGACACTGTAGGCCCGGACACTGTAGGCCCGGGGGCCGCTGTAGGCCCAGACACTGTAGGCCCGGACACTGTAGGCCCGGATGGCGCTGTAGGCCAGGACACTGTAGGCCCGGGGACCGCTGTAGGCTCGTACACTGTAGGCCCGGGTGCCGCCTAACTCAGGTTGCGTAGCAACCCACCTCCCGGCCCGGGCGGCCGCCATTGGTGGAGCGGGAGCACGTGGCCGTTGGCTGGGTGAGGTCACGTGGGGCGCGGGGCGGTGACATCACCTTTTGTCCCTTATTTGGGAGTGAGGAAGTTGGCAAACCTACCCTTCCCTGTTGAAGTCTCAGCACAAGGGTTGGAGTTACAGCCCTGGCTGCTACTCAAAGTTTCATCCGCCCCGACAGCTCCCAAGAGCGGGTTCATGTTTTGAAGAGGTACAGTCACTGGGGTTACCTGCACTCCACGTTTAATTCTCTTCCTCCTCGTCACCCACCCTCTCTCTTCCTGTACCCTCGATGTGACAACTGTAGGTCCCATCCAGGAAGCTCTCAATTTCTCAGATGATCCCTGACTTCCCACATCCTGCAAGAGACACACTGCAACAACTTGCCTGCCATTACTACTGTGGCAAAATTACTAATTAAATAACAAGACACACTCACAGAGTTGATTGAAACTTATTCCCCTCTCTGCTGCTGATAGCCTCCACACAGTCTCTCTCTCTCCAGTCTCTCTCCAGTCTCTCTCCAGTCTCTCTCCAGTCTCTCTCCAGTCTCTCTCCAGTCTCTCTCCAGTCTCTCTCCAGTCTCTCTCCAGTCTCTCTCCAGTCTCTCTCCAGTCTCTCTCCAGTCTCTCTCCAGTCTCTCTCCAGTCTCTCTCTAGTCTCTCTCTTCCTCTCTTCCTCTCTCTCTTCCTCTCTCTCTTCCTCTCTCTCTTCCTCTCTCTCTTCCTCTCCCTCTCTCTCTTCCTCTCTCTCTTCCTCTCTCTCTCTCTCTCTCTCTCTCTCTCTCTTTTTTTACAATTTAAAAACTTTATTGGCAAGATAAGATACATCATTATATTGCCAAAGTATAGAACATAGCATAAATATTTAATATGCATAAATACAAGTATACAATGCATGGGTAAATATGCCCCTGTACATATACACATATATACACGCAATACATTTATAGCCTTTTATCGATTGCTACTCGTTCTTGCAGTTGTAAGCAGTACAGCAAGTTTAGCAGGTCAATATTAATTTTCTTAGTGTCAATTAGTGTCAATTGATGTATGAGTGTACATGTTGGTCATTCACTGTCTCTCAGGGTGTGGCATGCTGTTACGTTTTGTGCGCCAAGATGTGCCGTATTTCCTTCACCAAGGATTATTCTCAGTTTTGATATATCGTCTAGCTCTTTCAAATCTGGGGTCGCCAGACTGAGTTTGTCAAAATATATATTTCTTATTTTATCGAATTTTTTACATTTTAAGAGGAAGTGCATCTCTGTTTCAACCTCATCTGTCAAGCAGTGACCGCATATTCTATTTTCTCTTGGTTGCCAAGATCTCTTCTGTCTTCCTTTTTCAACTGCCAAATGGTGGTCACTTAACCTGTACTTGGTGAGGGTCTGTCTCTGCTTTATGTCACTAACAGTTGAGAGATAGTCTGCCAATTTATAATCTCTTTTTAGGGCACGGTAGCACTCTAGTCTGCTTTGGCTTTTAGTTACTTTATCCCAATGTTCCAAATAGATTTCTTTGCATTGTTTAATAATTTGGTTCACTCTAACTGGTGATTGGAAAGTAGTGTTGATCTGAGACTGGTCAAGGTTTAACTGATGAGGAGTAGTTAGTCTCAGTACCAACCGACACAGGGAGCTCTTCTGGGTTCCCCTCTTGGGTTTGGAGGGCTTTGATCTGGAGGGTGTCTGGGGGATGAGATTTAAGGTGATTCCAAAAATTTAGTGCTGGTTTCTGGATATTTATTATCAGTGTGTATCTACCTAATTCTGCCCTACACGCGTTTGTTGGTGTTTTCCTTTGGATGCGGAGGATGTTCCGACAAAATTCCGCATGTAGGGCCTCTGTTGTGTGTTTTTCCCATTTAGTATAGCTATGGTGACTGAGTGGACCCCATACTTCACTACCATAAAGCGCAATGGGCTGAATTATACTGGCAAATATTTTAAACCAGATTTTAATTGGAATTTGGATGTTGTGGAATCTTCTTTTTATTGCATACAGAGCTCTTCGAGCTTTCTCTTTTAGTGCATTCACTGCCATGCTAAAGCTCCCTGATGCTGCAGTAGTCAGACCAAGGTGAGTGTAGCTCATAGTGTGTTCGATAATGATACCATTGAGAGTGAATTGGTATTTGTCTTCCTGACATCTGGGTCTTTTTTGAAAAATCATGATGTTGGTTTTCTTTACATTTACTGGCAGGGCCCAATGTTGGCAGTAATCATCGAGTAGGTCTAACTGTTGCTGCAGTCCCTGTTCTGTGGGAGACAACAAAACCAAGTCATCCGCATAAAGCAGGGATTTTACCTCTCCGTCCAGAAGACAGAGGCCTGGCGCTGTGCTCCGGTCCAACTTTCCTGCCAAATGGTTTATGTACACATTAAACAGTGTTAGGCTCAGATTGTAGCCTTGCCAGACGCCTCGTCTCTGGGTGAAGAGATCAGTGCATTTGTCCCCAATTTTGACACCACATTTATTATTCAAATACATTGACTTAATAAGGTCATATACCTTTCCTCCTATACCACAATGGAAAAGTTTGTAATAAAGCCCTTCGTGCCAAATAGAGTCAAATGCTTTCTTAAAGTCAATAAAACAGGCAAATATTTTCCCATTTTTTGCTTGATGTATATGTTTTTCAATGAGAGTGTGAAGAGTATAGATATGGTCAGTGGTGCGGTGTTTTGGAAGGAAGCCAATTTGGTTTTTACTGAGAATATTATATTTGCTAAGGAAATCCTGCATTCTGTTATTTATAATACTGCAGAATAATTTCCCTAGGCAACTACTGACACAGATGCCACGATAATTGTTTGGATCTGATTTGTTTCCACTCTTATAAATGGGTGAAATAAGCCCTTGACACCAAATATTGGGAAAATAACCTGAACATAATATGATATTAAACAACCTAAGCATTATGTTCTGCATCTCTGGAGTGCTATACTTAAGCATTTCATTTTTAATGCTGTCTGGACCACAAGCTTTCTTTGAGTGGAGAGATTTTATTTTTATGGCCAATTCTTCTGGAGTGATTGGGAAGTCGGGAGGGTTTTGATAGTCTTTAATTGTTGTTTCTAATGTTTGGAGTTTATCTCTGATATGAGAGTAGTTTGAGTTTATTTTATTTATTGGAATATCTTTATACAGATCTTCGAAATATGCCCTCCAGGTATCACCATCTTGAGTTATTCCACATATCACAGAATTTGTTTTGATTTATGGCGTTTTCCATTTCTTCAAGTCTTTTATGGGTATAGTTTTGTGTTTTGTTCCTAATAGTGTGTTTATATCTTTTAAGGGTTTCATTATATCTAATACGTAAGTCTGAGTTGTTTGGTTGGCGGTGTTTTTGATTCCATATTTTCCTCAGATTTTGCACTCGTAGTCAAACCATTTTTCATGGTTATGCTTTTTGATGATTTTTCTCTTCTGTTACACAAGGTCAGCTTTGATAGCTGCCTTGTGAAAGATCATATTAATGTCATTTATGGCCATGTTTACACCATCTCTGGTAGTCTCATATGGGTTTGTCTTAAATTTTGATATTTTATTTATGAGATCGGGTGAGTTCAGGGCCATGATGAATTTATCTCCACTGTCTGGAGCCCATCTGTAT